>NW_010206394.1:0-571 GCF_000695765.1 Mesitornis unicolor | reverse complement strand
GTGCCCTAGATATGAGGAGGCTGATTTGCATTGCCCGAGACTGTGCAACAAACGTGGAAAAGCAGACAAATCTCTAATCTTTATTGTAAGAACATCTCTGATCATCTGTCTTAGAATCTGCTTGGGTTTGGCTCTAAATCTTTTTTTAAATGCTGTTTCATAATTTTCAGGTTGGCCTGTGTGATACTGAAGGTGCAAGATTTGAATTTGGACTGTAGCATCTGTCAAGGAAGTTGGTAGAAGGTTTGTGGGTTGTAGGAAGGAAGAGTTTCAAGCAGCCGTTGGAACAGTTCTGTAAATAGCTGGTTGGCTAAAGAGCATATTTTGTTTAGAAAGTGTGAAACCTTTCATAGAAACCTTTTCCTATTATTACGCAGCAGAGGAAGCAGAGCTCAACGGAATCAAACCCTATTTGGGATTTATGAACCATTTGTACAGGCTTAAGTGCTGGCACCTCAGGTTAAAAACAGAAAATAATCTGTGGTTTCTGCTCCTCTTGCAGAGGAACATGAAGATTTTGGAATGGACTTCACTCAAATATGAGATTTAAATTGGTATGTTTATCACAGCA
>NW_010206393.1:0-1368 GCF_000695765.1 Mesitornis unicolor | reverse complement strand
AATTATGTGGTGGATTACCCTTTATTTTCTCTCACAGACTTTCAGTAGGCAAGTATTATTTTAGAAAACCATCTTAAAAAACATTTCAAATACAACACTTTCATTTCATAACAGGTCTGTAAGATCATATGATCTGTTCTTAGTATTTATGCAGCCTTTTGTGGCAAAGTAACTACAAATGATTAAAACCTTCTGGTGCAGACAAGGCCTAAGACATTACATTGGAAGCTTCTGCAGAACAGAAAAATACATTATTTATGTACAATGATAAACAATGAGTTTATATTGTCTTGAAGCACAGATCATTTAAAAATCAAATATAAATGAAATACTGTGGTAAAACTAAGAACAAACCCAGCTTCATTTATAAGCTGACATAACAACTGCCTGGTTCACTGTTAAACAAACACAACTGGCTTGTTTAGATATGTTTCTTATTTTTTTCTGTTGCTGTACTTCCCAGAGAACAAAGTATTCCCTCTTGTTGTAGTGACCTTGAATATAAGCTCTCAGAGGTTTTGCTTCATTGCTACTTCAGGCAGAGTTACCTCCTTGAGAAAAATAAGAGATCTGACAGCATGTTGGTTTTATTCACAGTGATTAAAGATCAGACAGCTCAAAAAAAGCAGCTTACCACTGGATACCATGCCATGTTTTCCAATATTACAAAATGATCCTAGCCGTGATATTTTCTCCTACTTTGTTTGAGACTTCTTCAGAAGAAAAAAGAAAACAGAGCAGCTTTGTTTTGAAGAATGAAGATTCACCCTCTTTTCACAGGTACAACACACTGGGCTATTTTTTATATATTTATTGCATTTCAAGAACATAATTTTTATTCCTATTATTACGTGTTTCACAAATATCTCCCACTTCATCAGACTTCAGTGAAATAAATAAGAATCAAGGCAAACCTCCAAGGGATCTTAAAGAGTGTTCAAGTGCAAGCAAAATTCAATGGATTTTGGTATGCAACTCTTTCCTGAAAAATGCAGTTTAATAAGATTCTCTACTCATATACATTAGACTATGTTTTAAATGAATATACAGTTGCTACTATTATGAGTCTATTAGAGGAGTCGATGCTCAGCAGGGATTTGGAAACTGATTACAATATATACTCAGGTAGTATACATAGAAAATAGAAATATTGGCAAAATACTCCCTTTAGGCATTAAGAAGTAAAACACAATGCCTGCACAATTTTGTGGTGTTTGGAACAGATGGTTCCTTGGGAAAAACATCTTCGGCATTTTGTTGTTTACTTCTTAATAACCTATTTCCTTCTTTCTTTACAATCATTTTAGACCCAGGCATCTATTAAGTTTCTTGATAGTAACTGGAGAGGGACTGGCAATTTTGGATGCA
>NW_010206392.1:0-2071 GCF_000695765.1 Mesitornis unicolor | reverse complement strand
TCTCTGCCTAAAATGTCCCAATGTTCTACAATGAAAAATTGAAATGTGGACTGGAATAGTCCCTTTCTTCTCCCCCAACTGAGAAGGATCTGTACTTCTTCTTGTTTCAAATCAGTCTGTTTTCAGAGCAATATGCAGCAAACTTTTTACTGCTGCTTTTTCCAGTGCAGATGCTGCACACCCTGCCGCTTTTCCAGTGCTGTAGCACTGCTACTTCTTCATGCGGGTACTCACGATTCCCTATCTCTCTCGGACGGCCCAGCTTACCTCCACCGGCACGGCAGTCCTCGCCTATTCTCTCGACTCCTGGAAAACTCTTCACAGAAGATATCACGTCGGGGTCACAAATTGTTGGGGTCCATGCGAGGAACGGACTACAGCACACCAATATGATGCTCTGATAGCCATTTTATTACACACAAAGCATGGTTTTTATACATTTCCAGCATTCTATGTTTGCGTCTATCTGACTCCTAATAGGCTGCACGCGCTGCCCACCCCGGCTAAGCTAATATATGACTGGTTAAAATTTCTCCGTCTCCAGTCTATTTTGTTGTGTTCAATGTCTTCTTTATCTTCTTTACTCCTCTGTCAAGTTTCTATTTTCAAGCACTCAAGGTCGTTGCCATCTCACAGCTGCATGCCTCCTGTCACATATTCTCACCCAGATTTTTACTATCCTCTTTGTTTCTTTTCCCATCTCAATCAACTGAGGCAGTTACAGTGTTTCTATGGCCCAGTCCTCTACATCTGGGAAATGGCCCTCAAGGACAAAGGAGCAGAACAGAGCTGGCAGATCTTTAAGGAGAGTTTCCACAGAGCACAGGAGCACTTGATCCCCAAGCATAAGAAATTGGGGAAGGAAGGCAAGAGACCAGCATGGATGAATCGAGACCTGCTGGCCAAACTAAAAGGCAAGATGGAACTGCATAGGCAGTGGAAGCAGGGACAGCTATCCTGGGAAGAGCACAGGGAAGTTGCCCGGGTGTGTAGGGACAAGGTCAGAAAGGCCAAGGTGCAGCTGGAGCTGAACTGGGCAAGGGATGTCAAGAAAAAGAAGAAGGGCTTTTACAGGTATGTCAACCAGAAAAGGAAGGTTAAAGAAAGTGTCCCCTTCCTGATGAGCAACAGTGGTGAACTGGTAACAACAGATGAGGAGAAGGCTGAGATTCTCAACAATATTTTACCTCAGTCTTCACTAGAAACCTCTCTCCTCACAGCTCTCAAGTTGATGGCCCACAAGATAGGGACCAGGAAGAAAAAGTCCTGCAGTGAAGATTAGGTTCATGACCATCTGAGGAACCTGAATATACACAAGTCCCTGGGACCTGATGAGATGCATCCCAGAGTCCTGAAGGAATTGGCTGATGTAGTTGCCAAGCCACTCTCCATGATATTTGGAAAGTCATGGCAGTCAGGTGAAGTCCCTAGTGACTGGAAGAAGGGAAACATCACACCCATTTTTGAAAAGAGTAGAAAGGAGGACCCTGGGAACTACCGACCTGTCAGCCTCACCTCTGTGCCTGGGAAGGTCATGGAACAGATCCTTCTAGAAACTACTGAGGCACATGTAGGAGAGGGAGGTGATTCGAGACAGCCAGCATAGCTTTACTAGTCCTGCCTAACCAACCCAGTGGCTTTCTACAATAGAGTGACTGCATCAGTAGACAAGGGAAAAGCTATGGATGTCATCTATCTGAATTTCTGCAAGACCTTTGACACAGTCCCCCACAACATCCTTCTCTCCAAGTTGGAGAGGTATGGATTTGATGTGTGGACTGTTCAGTGGATAAGGAATTGGCTGGATGGTCGCATCCAGAGAGTAGTAGTTAATGGCTCAATGTCCAAATGGAAGACAGTGACAAGTGGTGTCCCTCAAGGGTCTGTACTGGGACCAGTGCTGTTCAGTACCTTCATTAATGATACTGACAGCAGGATTGAGTGCACCCTCAGCAAGTTCGCTGATGATACCAAGCTGGGTGGTGAGGTTAATGTGCCAGAGGGAAGGGATGCCATCCAGAAAGACCTGGACAAGCTGAAGAACCTCATGAGGTTCAATAAGGCCAAGTGC
>NW_010206391.1:26246-26569 GCF_000695765.1 Mesitornis unicolor | reverse complement strand
GTTTGGTTTTTGTTTTGTTTTGTTTTGTTTTCCCACGGTTTGACCGCTTTTGTCACTTCAGCAAGATCCCCCAGCACAATCCTCCACTCTGGAGCCCTTCACTTCAGTGACTCGATTACTAGGGGCAAGTCCTGCCTGACCAACATAGTGGCTTTCTACAATGGAGTAACTGCATCAGTAGACAAGCGTAGAGCTATAGATGTCATCTATCTGGATTTCTGCCTTTGACATGGTTCCCCCACAACGTCCTTCTCTCTAAGCTGGCGAGGTATGGAGTTGATGGGTAGACTGTTCAGTGGATAAGGAATTGGCTGGGTGGTGGA
>NW_010206391.1:0-25985 GCF_000695765.1 Mesitornis unicolor | reverse complement strand
ACATGTAATCTTCGTTATTGATACAGGCTAGGAGACGATGTGCTAGTGGATGAAAAGCTGGACAAGAGCCACCAATGTGCATCTGTAGCCCAGAAGGTCAACCACATCTTGGGCTGCATTCACAAGGAGTGTGGCTAGCAGATTGAAGGAGGTGATTCTGCCCCTCTATTGAGCTCTGGTGAGACCTCACCTGGAACACTGTGTCCAGCTTTGGAGTCCCCAGCACAAAAAGGACACTGAAGTGCTGGAGCGTGTGCAGAGGAGGGCCACAAAAATGATGAAAGGGCTGGAGCACCTCTCCTACAAAGACCGGTTGAAAGTGTTGGGGTTGTTTAGCCTGGAGAAGAGAAGGCTTTGGGGGGACCTTATAGCAACCTTCCAATACCTGAAAGGTGTCTATAAGAAAGCTGAGGAAGAACAGTTTACAAGGTCATGTAGTGTTAGGAGAAGGGTAATGATTTTAAACTAGAAAAGAGTAGATTTAGGTTAGATATTAGGAAAAAATTCTTCAATATGAGGGTAGTAGATCACTTGAACAGGGTGCACAAAGAGGTTGGGTCCAGAGGAGAGCGATGAGACTGGTGAAGGGACTAGAGGGAAAGTCTTATAATGAGAGGCTAAGGAAGCTGGGGTTGTTTAGCCTGGAGAAGAGGAGACTCAGTGGGGACCGTATCACTCTCTACAACTACATAAAAGAAGACTGTAGTCAGGTGAGGGTCGGGCTCTTCTGCCAGGCAACTGGTGACAAGACAAAAGGGCATAACCTGAAGCTGCACCAGGGCAGGTTTAGGCTGGATATTAGAAAGCACTTTTTTTACAGAAGTGTGATCAAGCATTGGAATGGACTGCCCAGGAAGGTGGTGGAGTCACCATCCCTGCAGGTGTTTAAGGAAAGGCTGGATGTGGCACTTAGTGCCATGGTCTAGCTGATGTGTTAGTGTTAGGTCATAGGCTGGACTGGATGATCTTGATGGTCTTTTCCAGCATCAATAATTCTGTGATTCTGTGGTGCAGGCCTCATACCTGGAGATGTTCAAAGTCAGGTTTGATGGAGCTCTGAGCAATCTGATCTAGTAACATTGTCCCTGCTTACTGCAGGGGGATTGGACTAGATGATCTTTAAAGACCCCTTCCAACCCAATACATTCAATGATTCTATGATTCCTCCAAGCTCAAGATTGGTGCATCTCTATGAGTAAGAAATCAGGCAAAAGAGGCAGGAGACCTGTGTGGATGAGCAGGGAGCTTCTGGAAAAACTCAAATGGAAGAAGGAATTTTACAGAATATGGAAGAAGGGACTAACCACTTGAAAGGAATATCAGAATGTTGTCAGAAGATGCAGGGGTGCAACAAGGAATGCTAAGGCCCACTTGAAATTAAATATGGCAAGGTATGTCAAGGACAAGAAGGGCTTCTTCAATTATATCAGTAGCAAAAGGAAGACTAGGGAAAATGTGGGCCTGCTGCTGAATGAGATGGGGACACTAGTGACAAGAGGATGCACAGAAGATGTGATCTGCGGAAAGAAGACTCCACAACCTATGAGGTTGTAAAGTAGGTATGTTTATTAAGCGCACTTGGCACATGGGGGGAATCTTTTCTTCCTAATTTGTGTGTGCCTTCTGTGGCAGCTTGTCTTAACTTTTATACAGTAAAGTGTTGCATATTCATTACTATGCAAAAACGCCTATGCATAGTCATAGCCTTTCCTCAAAAAGGCGGTCTTTTTCCAAGAAGTCTGGTTGTGCCTGTGCAGTATGTGGTGGTCGTGGGCTGGGGCCTTGGGGAGTCCTTTTCCCTACTGAGCTCTTCACCTTTGTTCCTTGTGCATACTCCCTGGACCCTTGGTGTTTCTCCAAACCACAAGCCAGTTTCTACCAATCTGGTGCAATGTTCTTGTTGTTATCAGGAGCTGTCAGATGCTTCAGGCAGGACATCCTTGGCCTTATCAGGAACTGTCTGTAGCCTACCTCCCTTTTCACAGTGACCTAAGATATATTGCTTCAGCTAAATAATTGCTATCCTGTTAACTCTTAAGCGTTATTCCCCCAAGCTGTGTTAGCGTCAAGTTATAATTTTCTTTATAAGTGTTACAATTCTCTCTCAATCCCCCCTTTTCTAAGAAAGTTAGTAAATTCTTTTACTACCTAATATAAAGATTCTTTATCTAGCATTTTTCAAAATCCAATTGTTATATGAATCTTCGATAGTCTGGCCAACCTGAAAAGGTGTCAGTTAATACCAATAAATATTAATACCCTCCTTTTCTTGGGAGTTCCAAAAAATCAATCTGGCATTGTTGCTCAGGCCCGTTGCCTTTCCTGGTCTGGCCTGTTTCTGGTTTGGGGTATCTTTGGAATTAGTCTGGAGGCAAAGGTCACACTGCTGAGTCGCTTGTTTCACAGTGGTGTACAATTTTCTAGCAACGATCTCTCTAATTAAGTGTTTATATAGCGCTTTTGCCCCCCCAATGCCTCTTCCTATGTTCCACTCTTACCAAGGACCATGTTAAACAAGAGGGAATAGTTAGTTTCCCTTGTGGAGTGAAAGCCCACCTCTCTTTATTGTATAACTTCCCCCAGGTCTGTGATAAGTTTCTGATCTTCCTTGGTATATTCTGGCTTACCTTTTAGGGAGATTCACCCATCAGGGACCAAAGCCCCCTCTATTTTACCTCGCCTTTGGCTGCCCATTTTGCCTCTGTCCACCAGCTTACTTCCTTTCTCCAGTTCTGAGCTTACTTTCTGGTGTGCCTTGATGTGCATGATTCCCACTTTCTCAGGGAGCTGGACTGCCTCCAGCAGTTTCAGGATCTCTTCTGCATGCTTGATGTTTTTTCTTTTTTACCACTTAGGATAAAGCTACTTCCATCTGTGAACCAGGTTTCTGTGTTCCCTATAAGACTGTCTCTCAGGTCCAAATGGCTTGAGTATGTTGCTTCGATGGTCTTCGGACAGTCATGGTGCACTGGCTCTCGTGTGTTTCCACTGGGTTGACAATGTTAGTGACTACGATTTTCATATTATCTTCTTTTACCATTGTAGCCTGATATTTTAAGAATCTTTGTGGGGAAAGGCAACGTCCCCCTTTCGCTTCCAGTACTGCAGATATGGTATGGGACACCAACACGATTATTTTCTGGCCTGGGGTGAACTTTCGGGCTTCTTGGATGTTTAGTACTATGGCCACGACTGCTCGCAAGCATCTAGGCCAACCTTTAGCAGTTGTGTCCAATTGTTTGAAAAAGTAAGTAACTGTTGATGATACAGGCCCAGACCTTGTGCTAATATTCCCAGGGCAATACTCTGCTTCTCGTGGGAAAGAAGAAAAAAATGGTTTACTTACCTCTGGGAGTCCCAAGGCTGGGGCCGACATCAGGGCCTTTTTCAGTAGCTCAAAGGCTTGCATCGCTTCTTTGTTCCACTGAAGGTGTTTCTGTTCAGTGTTTGCTAGTGCATATAGGGGTTTAACAAGCAGTCCATAGTTATAGATCCATAGTCGGCACCACTCAGTCGTCCCCAGGAAAGTTCATAACTCTTTCACTGTTTGCGGTCTCAGAGTTTGGCATATTGCCTCTTTTCGGGCTGCCCCAAAGTCCTTTGTCCAGCACTGATTCCGTAACCCAGAGAGATCACTTTATGCTGCATTACTTGGGCTTTTTTCTTAGATACCCAGTATCCCTGGAGCCCCCAAAAATTTAGCAGACTCACCGTCCAGGTTATACGAGCATCTTTTGTTTTGGTGGCAATCAGGATATCATCCACATATTGTAACAGTTTTGCTTCTTCAGGCGGGGCTTCCCAGGACTCAAGATCTTTTACGAGTTGGTTACTGAATATAGTAGGGCTGTTTTTGAATCCTTGTGGCAACACCGTCCAAGTAAGCTGAGTTTTACACCCACTTTTGGGCTTTTCCCATTCAAATGCAAATATTTTCTGGCTGGTTTTATGGAGAGAGAGGCAAAAGAAGGCATCCTTCAGATCTGAAACAGTAAACCAGGTTAGTTCAGGCATCAATATAGTCAACAGGGTGTATGGATTCGCCACCACCGGGTAGAGGTCTTCAGTTATTTTATTTATAGCCCACAGGTCCTGGACCACTCGATATGGCCCATCAGGTTTACGGACAGGTAATATGGGAGTGTTAAAACTGGGTGTTAAAATCGGATTCATATTCCTTTAGTAATCCCAGTTGTAAAAATTTTTCTCTTACTGTCCGAATTCCTTCCCTGTCTTCCCTTTTCAGGGGATACTATTTAATTTTTATCAGTTGTTGCCCTTCTGTGAGTTTGACCTTGGCAGGTGGAGCATTCTTTGCTTTCTTCAGCACAACGGTGGCCCATACCCCGGACCAGGGTATGCCTGGTTTGTGATTTCTTTGTTGATTTTCCCTTCTATGGGAACACTAGCTAGGGATAAACTCATTATTTGTATATGCTGCTGGTCATTTACCTCCAGACTAATCTCTCCCTTCTCAAATTTAATTATTGCACCCAATTGTTCTAATAAATCTCTCCCCAGAAGTGCCTTTGGGGAGTTGGGCATATACATAAATCTGTGGGTGACCCATTGTTTTCCCAATTCATATCTTAGAGGTTCACAAAAATATGCCTTTTCACCTTGATCAGTTGCCCCTTTTACCATGATATAGTAATTTTCTAAGGGTACTAAAACTTGGTTTAAAACCGAATACGTTGCTCCTGTGTCAATCCGAAATTCTACCTTCTTTTTGTTCTTCCCCTAGCCTCATTATAACCAGTGGATCCTCTAGGGTGGACTCCTCTGGTCCCCGTCAGTCTTCCTTCAAATAGGCCACTATCCTTCCTTTCTGATTACTTTGTCCCTTCTCCTTATTTTTCCACTTTTCCAGACAATCATTTTTCCAATGACCAATCCTTTTGCATAACGCACATTGATCTCTGCCTAATCGAGGCGGTCCTCGTCTAGGTTTTCTTTCTTCCTCCGCCCTGACAACAGCTACCACCCTTCGTTGTGCCTACTTAAAATTTTCTTCTCTATTAATAAACACTCTCCACACTTCATCCAGCAATACTTCCAGGTTCCTGGTTACTGTGGAGTGCAGCTTTTGAAGCTTATGCCTAATGTCTCCTGTAGACTGACTCAAAACCAAAGAAACATTGTATTCCTACCTCTGACCTAGGATCCAGTTGTGTGCTACGGCACATTGCATCCCTTAATCGATCCAGGAAGTCGGAGGGTGATTCAGAAGGACCTTGTTTGATTGTGTATAATGCTGACCAGTTTATGGTTTTAGGAATGGCCCTCTCCATTCCTTTTGCGATCCACCCTTGATATGCCTGCAACATTTCCTTATGTGCAGAGCTGTTTGCATTCCATTTTGGATCTGGGAGGGGGAGATATTCTTTAACATCTTCCCCCGTAGTTTTATAATACTCCTCAGCCAACTCCCCTGCAGTTTTTAAGACTGTTTTTCTGTTTCAGTCATGCATTCTAATAATAATTGTATATCATTCCAATCAGGATTATGTTGCTTTACAAAAAATTGTAAATGCTTGGCCACACTTATTGGATCACTCCAGTAATCCCTAGCAACTCTTTTCCATACTTCTAAATTGGTGGTGGACAAAGGTACCTTAATTAGCATCATCCCACCATCCGGTCCTACTGCTTCTCGGAGGGATGCCTGCAAAACTGTTCATGCAGCCTTTTTCCTGGTGCGGGAGGATACAGCGCTATCCAGGGGAGTGAAGGTTCCACCGAGTCCGCATCCTGTTTCTGTGATCAAAGGGGAGGCTTAAGCAAATCAGTTAGATCTTGTTCTGGTGCCTGGTGAATTTTATCTATCCTAATGCACCTTTGCCCAATACTGCATGCCGAGCAGCACCGCCTCAGTTTACCTTTGAATTCTTTGTTATTTTCCCACTCCAGGGCAAATACCACAGGGTCCTGTGATGGCACAATCCCACAGTCCCTTTGCCACTCTGGATGATTTCAGAGGGTGAAAAACATATCTGCATATGATACTTTCTCACTTTCTCTCTCTCCTTAAAAACAACATTAATTGCAAAATAATATTATGATCTATTAACCCATTAAGTGGTCATTTCAATCCATTCTTTAATTTGTAGAGTGGCCACCGATACTTAATAAGAGTGTTCTTATTTTCTGTACCCCCAGTTCCGATAATATCTCTCCAATATGCCAATATGCAGCCAAGGGTGCTCTTCTTTAAGACATCCTTATTCTGAGTATTACTCATGTTCGCTTTTCTAAGTTGTTTCTTACTTTTTACTGCCCTCCTTTTTAGTAACCCCCCCCCCAAGATGTATTTGGGAATTTGACTGATTATCAAAACAGTCAGCCACACACAAACACATGTCCACTTGTTTCAAAGCTAGCTTAATACAGTGTTGGTTATGACCAGTCTGAGTTATTTACTATTGGATCCACAATTTCCTGATGTTATGAATATATGACTTATACATGGTACCGAACACACCACACAAATATTTAAGCGCTTTGTCTGTCTCTGGCTGCACCCCTTTCAGGGTCACAGAGCCACAGATTAAGACTCCCACTCGCTTTGCAGAGATGCTGCATCTCAAGTACGTGCACACACAAACATATTTAACATAGAATACCCAGGCATTCACAAATCATTTACAAATCACGATTATTACTCCAGTTGGTATCCCTCCAGCAGCTGCAAATATGATCGACCCTGTCATATGACAAACGTTTAAGAGATTCCACATACCCTTCTCCTGCTTCTTTTACAGTCATTAGCAGGTCCGTTCTGGCTTCCAGAAATGGAATGCAGCTATAATCTCTCGGATTTACTCGTTCAGCCCCCAAGATCTTTAGCAGCCGCTCTATCGGTCAGCAAATCCCTTCTGTCCGTTTACCAACATACAGGGTACCCCCCCTAGAGAGACTATGTCACACGCCAGACGTCTCTGCGTGATTTATCAGCAGCCCGGGCCACGCGTGGGCATCCTCTATGACTTACCAGCCCCTTTCGTTAAACATACTATTTATCTGCAGGTGTAGATGGTCATTGTCTGTCCCTGCAGTGAGTGGCCAGGGAGCAGAGGTCCTCTGAGAGAAGACAAAAAAACTCGGGACGTGCCTAGAATGTCTGCTCCTCAGTTGATCCTGCAGCCAAGCAGAGCATGTCCCATCTGGGGTGCCAAAAATGACCCACAGAAAGAAGACTCCACAGCTTATAAGGCTGTAAAGTAGGTATGTTTATTAAGCGCACTTGGCACATGGGGGGAATCTTTTCTTCCTAATTCATGTGTGCCTTCTGTGGCAGCTTGTCTTAACTTTTATACAGTAAAGTGTTGCATATTCATTACTATGCAAAAAAGCCTATGCATAGTCATAACCTTTCCCCGAAAAGGCAGTCTTTTTCCAAGAAGTCTGGTTGTGCAGTATGTGGTGGTCGTGGGCTGGGGCCTTGGGGAGTCCTTTTCCCTACTGAGCTCTTCACCTTTGTTCCTTGTGCATACTCCCTGGACCCTTGGTGTTTCTCCAAAAGCCGCCTGCTTGTTATCAGGAGCTGTCAGATGCTTCAGGCAGGACATCCTTGGCCTTATCAGGAACTGTCTGTAGCCTACCTCCCTTTTCACAGTGACCTAAGATATATTGCTTCAGCTAAATAATTGCTATCCTGTTAACTCTTAAGCGTTATTCCCCCAAGCTGTGTTAGCGTCAAGCTATAATTTTCTTTATAAGTGTTACAGTCCTCTCTATCAATGGAGTTACTCAATGCCTTCTTTGCTTCAGTCTTTACAGTTAAGTCTGGCCCTTGGGAATGCCAGACTCTGTAAGAAAGAGAGAAAGCTTGGTGAAAGGAAGACTTTCCCTTGGTTGAGGAGCATCCTGTTAGAGACCATTTAGTCAAACTCAACACCCACATATTCACGGGCCCTGATGAGATGCACTCATGAGTGCCGAGGAAGCTGGCAGATGTTATTGCTAAGCCACTCTACATCATCTTTGAAAGGTCACGGAGAACAGGAGAGGTGCTTGAGGACTGGAGGAAAGCCAATGTCACCTTAGTCTTTAAAAAGAGCAAGAAGAAGGACCCAGGAAACTACAGGCCAGTCAGCCTCACCTCCATCCCTGGAGAGATGGTGGAACAGCTCATTCTGGATGTCACCTCTAAGCATGTGGAGATAAAGGTTATCAGGAGCGGTCAACATGGATTCACCAAGATGAAATCATGGTTGGCCAATCTGATAGCCTTCTATGATGGCATGAAATCTGGGTAGATGAGGGAAGAGCAGTGGATATTGTCTACCTCAACTTCAGCAAGGCTTTTGACACTGTGTCCCATAACATCCTCATAGGTAATCTTAGGAAGTGTAGGTTAGTTGAGTGGACAGTGAGGTGGATGGAGAACTGGCTGAATGGCAGAGTTCAGAGAGTTGTCATCAGCTATGCAGTCTTATTGGAGACCTGTGGCTAGAGGTGCTCCCCGGGAGTTGGTACGGGGTTCAGTCTTGTTCAGCATCTTCATCTATGACCTGGTTGAAGAGACAGAGCGCACTGCCAGCAAGTTTGCTGATGATACAAAACTGGGAGCAGTGGCTGATACACCAGAAGACTGTGCTGCCATTCAGAGAGACCTGGACAGGCTGGAGGGTTCGATGGAGGGAAACCTAATGTGAATTCAACAAAGGCAAGTGTAGGGCCTTGCCCCTGAAGACTAAAAACTTCATGTACCTCTGCAGTTTAGAGTTGACCAGCCAGAGCTGGAAAGCAGCTCTGCAGAGATGGACCTGGGAGTCCTGGTGGATGACAAGTTAACCATGAGACAGCAGTGTGTCCTTGTGGCCAAGAAAGCTGATGGTATCCTGGGGTGCATTAAGAATAGTATGGTGCGAAAGTTGAAGGAGTTTATCATTCTACTCAGCACTGATGAGACCACGTCTGGAGTAGTGTGACCAGTTCTGGGCTCCTCAGTTCAATAAAGACATGGAACTACTGGAAAAAGTGCAGCGGAGGGCCACAAAGATGGTTAGGGAACTGGAGCATCCCTGTTATGAAGAAAGGCTGAGAGACCTCAGTCTGTTTAGACTGGTGAATAAAAGAGTCAGAGGAAATTTTATCCATGCTTACAAATATCTAAATGTTGGGTGTCAAACTCATTTCAGTTCTGCCCAGCAACAGGACAAGGTGCAATGGGCACAAACTGAAACAAGGGAAGTTCAAGCTGAACATGAGGAAAAACTTTGCTACTCTGAGGGTGACGAAGCACTGGACAGTCTTCCTAGAGAGCTTGTAGAGTCTCCTTCCCTGGACATATTGAAAACCTGCCTGGATGGAATCCTGTGCAACCTGCTGTAGGTGATCCTGCTTTAGCAGGGGGGGTTGGACTAGATGATCCCAAGAGGTCCCTTCCAACCCTTGCCATTTTGTGATTCTGTGATTTACTTTCATTTTAGCACAGTACTTCTGTCATTTCATTCAAGAGCAAGACTATTGGTAATCATTTAATCAAAACCACTGCTGTGATTGCTACTAACACAGAAAATTACAAAGCAGCAGCAGCTTCAAAGCCAGGATTACAAAAATTAAATAGAAGCTGCTTTTTGCTAAGTGTTGTGTAAGAATAAATTACAGTGTCCTTAAATCTGAAGGAAATTAGAGGGGAAGAGTTATTCATTAGGCCTTACCAGTATTTCCTAATTTTCATTTCCTCTCTTCATACTTACAGTAAATTACAAAATTGAGAATTCATGAGAGACTGCTTAGTAAGAGAGAGAGAGAAAGAGAAAGTCCAATTTTGATACATATTCATACAAGAAGACACTTTGGCCAAACTCTGCAATATTGCATTAAGTAATGAAGATGTTTTATTTTAATGTTGATTTTTTTTTTAAAGGTCACTTTCTCCATCATTCTTAGAGTACAAGTTTATGTACTTTCTTCTTAAATGATACAGCACTGTGTACAGTACAGAGACACATTCTGGCAGCTCCAGGTGTAGGAAAGGCAGAAGGGTAAGAAACTGGGCAGGCTGGACTCCTGTATCATAGTCATGGTTATAGAGAAGTAAAGAAAATCTGAAGAGAGCTGCAAGCAGTTAGTTTCATTTCAACAGACTAAGAACTTGGTCTAATGTTGGATTCATTTTGAAACAGCACACTTCAATACAATTAATACAACATCTACTTAGCAGGCCTCATATTGATAAAGACACATTTATGTATATTTTCTCTTGGCATAGTCTGTATTGCCAAGTGATCTTAATCATTATACAGTCATGTCATTCCAGTGACCTCCGAAATACAGTTCCCAAATTTTAGGAATGCAAAGATGGGTACAGAATGGGATACTGAGACAACGGAAAAGCATGATACCTGAGGTGTAGTAACAGAGGCATGGAAAAGAAGGATACTGCTGCACTACAGAGATACTTTTTCAGTCATCTACTTTTCATATTTAGGCTCCTTCTCCCAAAAGTCTGTTATGGCTAGCTACATGTAGCCCTATTCTAGGGTTGGCTGAAACAGCTGCAATTGCAAAATATGTCTTATTACTCTTAGTCTTTTCTGTTAAAGCTAACATGAGTATATAGCAGACCATCTAGTCTGGGTCTAAACATAAATTCAAATTTTGCCTTTTATGATCTCTTTTTCTTTTCTCTACACTTCATATCCATCATCTTACTGAAATCATTTAAAGATACAAATTTAAGAAAAGGAAAAAGCTATCAAGCAGTGCTAAAGACAAGATGTGTAACAAAGAGTGTTACTATGATTTACTTTACATAAGAGACATATCCAAGTGTACTTTGTTAGTAAACCCACCACCATAATGTAGATAAGCAGTAGAGAGCTTATGGCAGTTTTGGCAACTAGAAAAAATTAAACCAGCAGCAGCACTTTTATGCCTCAACAGCTACTTCCATGTTAGCAAAATCTTGAGGGAAAAACAAACAAACAAACAAAATCAACCAAAACAAAGCCAAACACAAAACAGTTGTGTAGTCTTAATCCACCCTATTCTGTCAGCTACAATTTCTTAAGAATAAACCAGTTTCTGCAGCCTAAAGTAATCCTGAACCTTATTTCATATAGAGACTATAGTTAGACTGCTCTATGCATTTCAGTAAATTCTTATTTCCTTACAGATCATCCTAAGTATTCAGTTCTCAGGAAGGAATTTCTAGTCTAAGTGGAATGTGACTTGCATCACAACAATGAAACAGTCATTCAGCATACTTTGCTTCAATACTTTCTAACTTCAGAGTAAAGCTCTTGCTTTAAATTCATGATTAAATTTTCTTTTAACACACAAGTTCAAGTATGACTAGCTCAGGATTACACTAAAGTAGGAAATCAGTGAATTTGCCTTTATCCTAAAACCCCATAAGGAGGCTTCAACATCAAAAGAAATGCCTAAGTTTATTTGATGCTTGTCATCAACACTTCTTCACAGGATCAAACTAATTTTAAGTGGGTTAAATAATACTGACCTCTAATACTCCTTAATCTTTTTGATTTTCCTCCTACAAATTAAGGAGTTTACATATAAAGTAACATAAAATATGCCTGTATGTAAGTCCATTTGTATTCTTAATTTTTAATAGCAAAGGAGAAAAAGAGATGCTATACAATAAGCCACTAGTGATAGGTTGTTTTTTGACCGTGGCTGTTTTCAGCACACAAATAATGGGGTTAAAAATAGTTTACATCTAGAATTCTCACTGTAAAATGCTTATGAATTCATGGCTATAAAATCAGCTCAAACTTCTTTAATATTCAGGTTGTAAGCAATTGCTGCTTTATTGTTCCCTTACTCCACCATAAAAGTATCAATTTAGATTACGTTAAACTGACATTATATGTAATAATGCAATGGTGACCATGCAACACACTTATCAATATTAAGTAACCAGTCAAGCACATCAAGAGGTGTTCTTTCTAGATACATTAGCTATTTTGTGTAAACATATTTTGTAATATGTTAAGTATACAAGGATATGCCAAGATACTATTTACATATCAACTTGATTAACCTTTAATAGCAACAGCATCCAACATTTCACTTATTGATAACAGCATTTCTGGACTAGCTAGCAAGGGAACACTTTAAAGCTCTGGGCATGAGAAATACTAGCCCTACATTTAAGCATCTAGAAACATGTTCACTAACAGTGCTTGAAGAGGTACGGGGTTGGCCAAAAAATAACTGCAATTTATTTAATAGGTGGACATACATGTCTTAAAATCTAACTAACTTCATTTAAAACCACAAATTCATTATGTAATTTGACAGCTGACAGTTCAAGCTTGTTTTAGAAAAAGAAAGTGCACAATTTCATTAAAAGTTATGTATTTGATGGAGACTTCAAAACGGAAAATCAAAAGCAATATTCTGGTCATATTTTCCTGTATTACTTCCAAAAAGGAAAAAATGCTATGCAAACTCATAAAAAGTAATATAATGTGTATAGCAAAGATACTTTAAATCTACAGCAGTGTCAGAATTGCTAAATTTCAGTCTGGAGATTTTGGTATCAAAGATGCACCATGTTCAGGAAGGCCAACCAAAGTTGATAACAACAAAATAAAGGCATTGTTTGAATCCAATCGGCATTTAATGACACAAGAGATTGCTGGTAATATTAACATATCAAAATCTAGTGTTGAAAACCCTTTAAAGAGTTAGGAAGCTCGATATTTGCGTACCTCATGAGCTCAAAGAAATGCAAAGGTGTTGTGATGATAACACTAGAACACATACAAGTTTGATCACTCATCAAAAATTGTAGCAGCTTGGATGGGATGTGTTACCACATGCACCATATTCACCAGACCTATCACCACCAGATTGCCATTTGTTCTGTTCTTTACAAAACGCCTTGAAAGGTAAAACCTTCACTGCTGATGACGATACCAAATCATTCTTGGAACTGTTTTTTGCCAAAAAAGAGAACTTTTTTGAACATGGAATCATGATGTTGCCTGAAATATGGCAAAAGGTAATAGAACAAAATGGACAATATATCGTTTAATACAGTTTTTGTTTCCCATTAAAAACTCACCTTTCACTTACCAAAAAAAAAAAAAGCTATTACTTTTTAGCCAACCCAATATAAACAGTTTCCCTTGTACTTTCCATCATTACAGCAGCAATCTGCTCAACTTTGTGCTGCAACACCGAAAGCCTCATAATTTTCAACATCCCTGAATAGACAATCACCAAGACACCCTAAAAGTTGCCATCCTTCCTTCAATTAAATGGGTTTCTACCATTACATGAGCCACCAAAGGTCATGCCATGGTTTAAGTAGCTGACATCTACTTGTCCCTCCTCCTAACAGCAACACTTCTGCCCTGGGCTAAAGCCGCTGCTGGGAAAATGCAAGAGGAGGTCCCACCACTCACTCACTCTTAACAGTGACTAAACAGCAATTCCTTGTTATATCTGGAAGGAGGCAGAAAGTTAGATAACACACCATATATCTTCTCCATTCACTGCAAGATACCACCAAGAGTTTTATCTTCTCTAACATCAGACTTTCAAGGATATTGCATTTCCAGAAGGCCAAAGATTGACAAAAGTAGGCGCTGTTGGATATGGCTTAGGCAACACTCATGACATTCTGTTTTTCACAGAGTCTGTATATATGAAAGGAAGAAAATATTTTTGCCTCTCCAAAGAATTATTTACCATGTTACAATGAGAAAAAACTTTTAAAGAAGCAGAGTCCTGGTCCAAAGTTCAGATGCTTGATTCTTGATGCACAAGTTAAGTTGCCAACACATTACAAATAAATTGGATGGAGACCATCCTGCTGCAAGTTCACCAACAAATTCAGCCGTAGCACTCTTTCACCTTTCCTTGGCAGATACCATGACTTCATGTTGCGAAAAACGGGGAAATAAATCCTGTCTTGTGAGGCCAGCACCAAATATGCCACAGACGCAAGTCGGGAAACAAATAGTAATCATTTATTTACAGCAACATTTACAGGTTCTTTTGGATTGCCAGTGATAAATTGAAAAGCTACAGGTACACTAAAGGTTGTATAACTAATATCAAAACCAAGAATACACTCAGGGAAACCTAGAAATGAACCTGAGGAGGGAAATATAAAATACACTCAGGGAATATGAACATGAGAAAAAAAAATATCACTAAGCATTAGCTGAGGTAAATAATCTTACCCACAAAGTTACCTGAGTGGTGGGGGTGGAGAGGGAGTGAATTCATCAATCCGTCCAGTCATCGGTATGGTTCCAAGTTCATTCTGTCCCCCAGGTAAGGGCTCCTATGTAAGTTACCTTGGCCAGCATTCTCACCAAGGGGGAAGGTTCTCATCACTCCATGGCTGGAGAAGTAACTCCCCCTTTCTAGTATGAATCTTAGGGTTTTTATTCCCTGATGTACGTGACAGCAGGCAAGAGTGTGCCTGAGTGGATTAGAACACCTGGAGTGTTTGTCTTTAGCAATGTTTCCCCTTATTTTTAGTTCTTATTGGGTGATGTTCCCTTCTGTATGCTCTATCTTTGTATTGTCATAGTTCCTTGGAGTCAAACAGAAATCCTTCAGCTTACCTTTGTTTTACTTTTAGGCAATTCAATAGTGGTTTGATTGGGACTCAGGTCATATTATTTGTTGGGGATTTCAAGGCTCATCTCAGGTTTTGGTTCTTTGAATGATGCAACACTGCCCTGTTTAGTTTCGTGCTTACCAGACAACTCAGGGCTGAGCTATGGCTCCCCATGTGTTGTCTCTGCAGAGACAGGGCCTCAAGGCAATATAGGGCTGAGTTGCTCCTGCAAACCCCCACGAGTCACCTGGTGCACTGGACATCACCAAAACCTGTTTTAAACTATGAGCCAGACCGATCCTTACACTTCACTGTTCAGAAGTGTAACTTCTTGTTAACACATAGAGTTAACAATATAACCACAATTGCATTTTTGGGACCAAGCTTTATAGTTAGTCCGTTTCTTTGTTCTGTTCTATTATTCACACTTCCAAAATGATAGGGAAAATATTAGGAAGTTTGAATCAGGACTAAAGGAAGACAGGTGTTATGATGTGAGGCTTAGAAAATCTCAATTTATTCAGTTCTCAGAATATGGACAGAGGCATGTCTTGATCACTGTGTGGAGGAACTCACAAAACACAAAAAAAAGATAATTGATGTTGTGAATCTTTTTAACCTTTCTGCCTATGGTGTAGCAAGAATCAATGTCTGGATAGTGAAGATAGATAAATTCAATTTTGAAATAATGTATAACTTTCTAACTGTAAGGGGAATTGAACAGAGAAACAGCTAACTATGAAAAGTCAACATGACTTAGAGTGCTTTGAGATAAAATTAAATACCCTCTAAAAATGCCTTAATTTAGATCTGGAAAAATTTTTACATTTAGAAAATATTAATCATATATCACATAATTGTTGGATTTTACAGCTGTCCAGCTGCTTTTCTAACCTGGGAACCAATGAGTGAAAGAGTAAACCCCTGTACATTCTTGTGAAAAACAGTTTTTCTTAAACTGTCCTCATCATATCATGATCATTTTCAATTGTTTAAAGTCCTGGTTTCCCACTGAAGGAGCAAAACACGATGATAGATTTCCTCATCATCTTATTCAGAGTCTTTAGACATAATACACAGCGAAAGACACTGCCACAATACTCACCAACTGATATTAACCATTATTATGAAACTTCAAGTGGTCACTTGTAGCACCACAAGTTTACTATATTCTGATTTGGGATTTTTTCTCTATTTTCCTCAGTCATGTAACCCTGCAGTTGTAGTAGGTGCCATGGTAAAGAGAGTGAGCAGAATTTGTGAGACAGTACAAAAGATCTTTTTCTGAGATACTTGAATATGAGTGCTGCTTGTACCTCAAAGTCAGCTTTGGGGTCAAAGGGGAACATTTCCCATGTTACAAGAAATCTGGATGTCTCTCCTTCACAACTGACGGTCAGTCTCTTCGTACCACCTGCATCTACTTCACTTCCCTTTGCAGGGATCTCAGGCACTGATGACACAAAGATGTCTCCTGCTCACTGTCAGTTGCATGCAGGAAATGTGAGAAAAAACATGCATTGTGGCCTTTCCACCGTTATGTGACCTGACACACATGGGAAGTCTGAAAGTGGGGCATTGTCTTCTAGGAGGGTTTTTTTTTTGGTGTATAAGCACTGACTGACACCCTCCTCATGAAAAAAAAAACAAACCAACATTGTGCTCTTTGTTAGTCTTTGTGACCTTACAAGCTACTTCAGAAAGTCACAGATCCAGCAAGATGGATCTAGTATAAAGCAGAACTTGCCACAGAGATGCCACCATACATGCCTTAAAAGGTGCTCAGCCACAGTGTAGAGGTGAAGAGAGCAAAAGTTAAGCTGTAAAGAAATACAAAGTCATTGAGAACTCCTGCACCTGACAAGCTTAGCATCATATCTGTTTTGGCAGACATTACAGCTATCACCAATATAATTTCATTTCCAAAGTGGTTACACAAAAATTATTAGGACTACCAGCTGATGTAGCTTTTATAAAATTATTCTTATTATTAGTTAAATTAACAAGTATTGTAACTGAAATCTGGGTTCCATGGAAAGGAAGGTTCAAAACCCAAAGCCAGTTTGCCAGGATGCTTTTGTTCAAAAAAAACCTAATCCCACTGAGTTTCCATTCTGCTTATTGTCTTTTGAAAAGGAAATTACAACATGAGATCTCTCTATAGAGGAATTAAATACCCAAACCAGCTTTCCCAAAACCAAATGCTTATGCCATGTTCTCATTAAACTACTACCAAATTAAATAAAAACTTCCATTGAACTGAACTACTTTCTAGTTTGACTTTGAAAAGAGTTTACAATGAGCCTCAAAATAATGCAGGTTGCTTCTAATAACTGATAAATATCAATTGTGCTCTCTTGCATTTCAGTGGCGGATGGGTAACATTATATTAGTTTTCAAGGTGTAATGAAAAATAAATGTGAATATTAGCTTGTGGCAAGATCAGCAAGACTGATTTCAAGAAGCAAACCATTCCACTTCATATTATGTTTTCTAATATAGGGATTAATTTATCATCATTTTGGTACAAGCATGAAGAATCTGTTCTGGTCTTTCATGTAACTCCTCTCCATTAAGTAGCTCATGTTCTTCATGCCCTTCATGGGCAATCATTTTTTGCACAAAGCTCTGACAGACTCAAAACCCTTCTCCACAGGTGGTCCAAGTGGTTTGGTGCCTTTGTGAGCAACCTAGAAATTGTAAACCCTTAAGGTAATCCATCTCTCTGATATTTCAGTGCTCAGATATTCCAATAAAGTTGCATTATTATCTTATATTCACAGGAGAGCAGGAAAATATGAACAAGCTTTCTGGGCTAAAGTAAGTTGTATTAAACTAACTTTGTGAAATTTCTGCTTCCTTAAAAGTCTTGATTAAGACACACTGAGCTTAAAGGTATCCTGGTATGCCAAGTGGTAAAGTCTATATATAATGGAAAATAAAAATAGTTTTTAACCAACTTTGCACCATGTTCCCATTTCCTTCCTACCTGAAGACTTGCTTCACAGCAGCATCAAAAGAATAGGCTGGGGGCCTTCTCACTCTGAAGCTGCTAGTTATAACTTCCACTAAAACAATCAGTGAAGTGCAATGACCCAACTTGGCCTATACCATCATTGCTCTTATGCAAACATGTACAACAAATACAGAGTGTACAGAACTTACAATGTGAGCAAAAACTACTGCACAATTTTTTCTTCACAGTCTGTATTAATCCCATTTCAGTGCACTGTCTAATTTGTTTGGCTTCAAATGCCACCTTATTCTACCAAAATGAATACTGTTATCAGATAGTTTATTCAAAATAGTGGAAGTACATAAGTTCAGAAGAGGAATTGATTCACTTTTCATTCTTCTGAAGGAAATTTTCCATGTAGCAGATAGCAACCTTCAAAATAATTGGAATATAATGTGTAAGGGAGAGATCTGCTGATGTTATTCCTTACTCTGCAAGAGAACACAATATGTATCCCGTATGTGTCAGGTAGCATACTCCAGCTGTCAGTGTCTGCCAAAAGGGAGCAGTATTATTTAGCAGTGCTGGTTTAAAAAATTCCATAGAACAATTTCTACATTCATCTGGCACCCCACCAAACATGGAATATGCTGTTTATTGGAGGAAACACGGATCTTCACTGCCGACAATCAACACACAAGCAATTTCTCTAATGTCACATCACTATTTTGTGCCAGACCACATTGACAGGTCTCTTCATGACAAAGCAATAAGCCTACAATGCTTAATAGGAACATTAAGTGTAGAAAGGCCGTCAGTTTACTATTTCAACGTGACACAGTTACAGACACTTTTTTGAACCAGGTTACATATCAGATTGCCTGTTCTTATATTTTTTCCCATTCTGTCAGATATTTGAGCAGTTTCAGAAAAAATAGATTGCATTTCTGCTGGTTCTTGCAGTGAGTATTGCTGGCCCCACACTGGGGGGGGGTAGGGGAGGGATGTAGATACAGGAATTATTTTACCCTCTTCCCTTCTTCCTCAAACTCTGTGTTGTAGAAGCCTACACACAAACCCACGAAATCTTCCCCTTGATTATTAACCAACACAAGGTGCACGATAAGTACAAGAATATTAACAATATGCTCAAAACCAACAAAAAAGTAGTGCCCCAAAAACTTCCTGTCGTCAAAGCAGAGACCCGAAACAGAGCTATTCAACCTGCCTTCACGAGGCAAACTCACTAATGTGGATAACCACACTAAGAAGGCTTCCAGTACCTGAGCTAGGTCTAATATCACAGGGCACAGTACTGCAAAACCACATAAGCTCATCTGTTCATAACTTGCAGACAAATGCATTCATGTTACACTCTGAATTCTCAGAGCTGCACAACACTTTCTTTCACCGCTCCTTCTGACTTCACAGCAAACGTAAGGCTATAGACATAACAACTTTTTGAAACTGTAGCAGTTATCCAAACAAACAAGAAAGGAATCAGGAGATTTAGGTCTTACTGTGACAAGGTATAAACAT
This sequence comes from Mesitornis unicolor, assembly GCF_000695765.1. Taxonomy (NCBI): domain Eukaryota; kingdom Metazoa; phylum Chordata; class Aves; order Mesitornithiformes; family Mesitornithidae; genus Mesitornis; species Mesitornis unicolor. The sequence goes on along the minus strand of NW_010206391.1, from coordinate 6,936 downwards.
GAAATTCCTTTCAAAAGTACCTCTAATCAGTGACACTGGGCATAGAGGATTTCCTACTGAGTAATCTGCCAGGATTTTTTTCATGGCATGTTGATGCTAGCTACCAATCATCACTGGACATGTGTTTCTCTGCTTTGTCAGCAAGTACGTAAGTGAAAAAAAGAAAGCGAACAAGTGAACCGTTTGCTTATATAAAAATAGACAGCCTATTTGCATTTATTCTTCTGAAGAAGGGAAAGCACATGCCATATCTGTATATCATTCAAAAACCCACATCAACATTTTAAAAGGGCACATAAACATATACTGAACAACCGTTTCCAGTTTGAGATATGCACCTATAGGGGAAAGAAGAAAAATTTTATAGAACATCAAGCATTTCTTTTAAATTCTATGGCTATATTTCCTTTTCTGCCTCATCTCTGAAATAGAAGAAAAAGAAATAGTTACCATTAAATTTTTCTTCTTTCAAATTTCCAGTAGTCTTTTTTATATGATAGAACTATGGTCATTATTGCTACCCATTCATCTTATAATTCCAACTAAATCAAGCAATGAAGATTTTATAGTGCATCCCTAATTGTGCACCAGACTGGAATTGTTCATACAAATTCCAAGTAATTATAAGGCTTTCTGGGAAACATTGCCAGCAAACACAGGATTAAATGCCTGTAACAGCAAGCCAGATGGGAAACACAGATAAAGAAAATCTCATGGAACTTGATTCTTTTTCCGAAACTCTGGCATTATTGAAATTAACCCGGGACTCAAACACACTCGCAACCAATTCAAAATGAGGTCAGTTATGTATAATAACCAGATTGTGAGTATTCCAAACATTCCTTAAACACACACATACTCCTCGAATCAGTGTTATACACACTTTAAGAATGAACATAAATATAAAAAGACCCAATAATTAATGCCATAGCCTGTCACTTTTCACCATGATTGTTTTTTAGTAAAAAACTTTCAAAAGTATTTGAAGACAAATAAAAGCTAGCATATAGTTAAGAGCAGATACTTTCTAGCATGGTAAATTATCAGTCACCATTAACTTCCTGAACTAATTATATGATACTTCTTATTATCCAGTTCTGGAATTAATCTAATCCCAAACCACAGCATTATATATATATAAAAACAGAGGTGGATTTGATGCCCTTCTACACTTCCAGGTCTTCCTGGGACATAATGGCCACTAGAGAGGGCAATTTCAGGCTGAACTCAGACATTGCAATATAAAAGTAATTTCAACTAATACTGCTCTTAGTATTAGAGCTCCTTTGCCTCTTGCTTTTATGCTAATGTGGGCCTGTGACAAAGAAGTGAGAACAGCATGGTCTTGGTAGTATGTCTCAGCAGCTCCCATTTCAATTAGATAAATCATCAAGCAAAGAGATCCTCACAAATACGTTTTTAAAACTATTACCCCTAGCAAATATCAATAAGTTACCCACTATAAGACTGTCCAAATACCCCTAATTTTTTGTGAGCACAGCTCTTCCTCAGCTTTCCCAACCTTGATTGGTTTACTTGTTAGGAGCAATGAAAGGTTGAAATTTCTTCCACTGAACTCCTTCAGTGCCTGGAGGATGCAGAGAATGGCTGTAATTTAAAAAACACCATTATATTCACACCACAGAATGACTGAGGTTGGAAAGGACCTTCTGAGACAACACTTCAACTCCCTTGCTCAAGTGTCACTTAGAGCAGGATCATGTCCAGGCAGGTTTTTAATGTCTCCCTGGAAAGAAATGTTCACAATGTCTCTGGCAACCTGTGCCAAATTTTGGTCATCCTCACAGTAAAAAGTTGTGTTCTTGTGTTCAGATTGAATTTTGTGTGTTTGAATTTCTGCCAAGTACTTCTTGCTTTGTCCATGGGCACTACTGAGAAAAGTTTGGCTCCCTCTTCTTCATATCCTACCATCAGTTATGCACATATCAGTTGGCCCTCTTTGCTGAGACGACGCACTGCCAGCTCATGGTCAGCTTGTTGTTCACTAGGACCTTCAGGTCCTTCTCTGCATAGCTGTTCTCTAGCAGGTCACCCCTCAGAGTGCACAGGTTTCTGAAGCTGTTCCTTCTTGGGGCAGGACTTTGTATTTTCCTTAGTTGAATTGCATGAGATTTTCTTTGCACAGTTGTCCAGCCCATCAAGGTCCCTTTGGATGACAGCACAACTGTCTGGCATAGCAGCCACGTCTCCCAGTTATATATTGTCTACAAATTTTCTGAGGGCGCACTCTCTCTCAGTGCAGAGTTCACTAATAAAGATGTTAAAGAGTAATGACTTTGGTATTGTCCCCTGAGGCAGACCTCTAATGGCTGGCCTCCAACCGCACTTTACGCCTCTGATTGCAACCCTCTCAGACCAGCCACTGAGCCAGTTTTCAATCTACCTGCTTGTCCACTTATTTAACCTGTACATTGTTAGCTTGTCTACAAGGGTGTTATGGAAGACAGTTACGGCCTTTCTAAAGTCAAAGGAAACAATATGAACTTTTCTCATCCACCAAGCTGGTCACCTCAGTATAGAAATGTGTAGGATCTGTTAAGCATGACTTCTCCTTCATAAATATATTCTGACTACTCCCAATCACTTTTTTGTCCTTTATGTGTTTGGAAATGTTTTCTAAGAGTATATTCTCTATCACCTTTCCAGATACAGATGTGACGCAAAGTGGCCTGTAGTTCCCTAAATGTTCCCTTTTTAAGATAGAAGTGACAATTTATTCCCTTCCAGGTTTCAGAAATCCCTCCCAGTTGCCGTAACCTTTCAAAGATAATCAAGAATGTCTTTGCAATACCATCAGCCAGCTCCCAGTGGTCCAACTCATCAGACTCCACAATCTTTTCTATGTCCAGCTTGTTCAAGTGGTCTCTAGGCTGCTCCTCCCCCATTGATGGTAAGCCTTCCGGAACTTCCCTCTGGTCTCAGGGTCCTAGGCTACCTGAAGGCCTGTCTTAGCAGTGACAAATGCAACAAAAAAGGCATTGAGTTCCCTGGCATTTTCTGTGCCATTCCTCGTCAGGTTGCTTACTCCATTCAGCAGTGGGCTCATGCTTTCCCTAGTCTTCCTTCAGGAAGCTTGCCTTGAAAGCTACAGGCACATCAACAACAACCGCAATGCATTAAAATTTTGACCAAAATTTGAGTTCTGCATACACAAGCGAGAAAGTTAAAGTCATCAGAAAGTTAAAGTCATCAAATAGTTAAAGATGAGAATATACAAAGCTTTTTACAAAAATCTACAATGTTAATTGAAGGCTGTCTTAGAAACCCAAATATTCACTACTCAAAAATTTTTGAAAGAAATATACAGATTTGCAACTTTAGCAAGCATCCTCAAGTCATAATCCAGAAAAACAACTGATCATTCATATAATGCTAGTATTGCTGTTGTATTCTCCAAGGTTCTTAAAAAGAGAGTTAAATTCTGTCCCAGCTAGCACCAAACTGTTATGGAATTCAATGAGGTTGCAGCTTCTAGTTATGTGAAAATTTCATTGCAATACACATTTTATTTGGAGAAATTTCACCTATTTTCATAAAATTTTACAAACTACTTCTCTTTTTCCACTGAAGTCTTGTGATTTTCCAACTCTGAATTTCACTTCCACCTTTTTTCCTCAGAACAGACCATGACTATGCTGTAGGGTGAGATAATTTCCTCGGTTCAATAATATCTTTACAAATCCAATGACGTGTTCCAAAAGAACTGAAGTGACATCAGTTTTGTGTTTAAAAAGTGCCCCTTTCATATTCTCCTAACCTAGTGCACTAAGTTTCATCTTGACAGTATGACAAGTTTATTCAATACTGAGCAAAACAAGAAAACTAAGAACATTCGCACAGTTTACTTTATCTGGCATCTTATAATTCTTTGTGGATCCAGCTAAGAAGCATCTCACCTTGAAAAAATATTGCTGCAGCTTTCCTGTATCATCATCAGGGTGTGGGAAAGCATCCTTCATATGGAGCACCCATTTCATTATCATGTGCAACTTCCTCATTTTAATAGGGCAAGTGAATTGGGGAGGTCCAGCATAAACTCAGATGAAAATAGTTAGTTGTTCCCCTGTTCAGAATCAAACATTTGTCATGAAGGGTGACAATACATTTTCATACTGAAATTCCAAACTATTTTCTTCCAGATTTTTTCCCAGATCTTTTTTTTAATTTTAATCATCTGAATAAATATTTTAAAGTTTATTTTTATAGCACATCGATGTGTTTGTACAGTCAGACACCTCCTTAGTAAAACATCTTTCTATAGAGCCACCTTTATCAAAACCAGTGTCAAATCTCATTAATGTTGTTGAATTACTTTTATTTTCAAGTGCACCTTATTATATGTTATTGTACTCAATGAAAATATTTAACAAAAATTAAAACATTGATATACCCCTTAGTTATTAAAAAAAAATTTTAAGATTGTACTTGCCTTCTCTAATCTTCCATGGAAAAATGAATGATAACTAAAAATTGGATTTTCACAATCTCCAAATCCACTAAATTTCACAATACTCAAACATATGTCCTAGAACTCCCTTGAGACAAAAATGGTGAATTTTATGTATCCTCAGTCACTTGGTTTACAGTATCCTTCAGAACATGCAGCCAGGATGGCTTAGAATTCCTCAGTATTCAACAGATCATAGCTCTATGACCTCTGCTTTGCAAAGACATTGGAAATAAACATGTTTTGTATGAAAATTCCTGCATTAAGTGATCCAAAGAAGACAAGAGCATAAGCAGTAGCTTAAGTCCTATGCCTGGAATCATGCTTCTGCCAGCATTGCATAACCCTTAATTATAATTTCAAGAGATTTTTCTCCCTGAATTAGATTAGTGTCTATTCAACCATATCCATCATTGATGAGGTGTTCTATCCAATGCCAAAATGTCACAGGGCTTCAAGGTTAACTTTGTCCTCCAAATGGATTTCCTTTCCTGCAGATCCTGGAGAATATTTTCAACTGCTGAAGTCCTTTTCTGTTGGCAAACCTGCCCTGAACATCTTTTCCAGCTATTACTGCTGCTTCTGGCTTTGAAATATAAGATGTTCTATATAACAGTCTGCAGCTATGCCAGAGACTGCTTCTCACTGCCTGTTTAACCATCTGATTAGTACTCATTAGCAATGCTTAACTGTTCCAAAGGTGATGCTGTTCCCAACTTCATCTTTGAGATTTACTGCCATCCAGAATCTGTCTGAGCTACATCCTGCACACATATTAAAGCTGATACAAAAATGCCCCACTAATGTGAACATTAAATTTCAGTTCCAATGCTCCTAATATTCAGAAATCTGGGACAGGGTGCTTTCATTATCTGCACCCTGTAAATTTGTAGAACCACAGAATTCAGTGGTTGTGGGTTGTTGTCTCCAGAAATTCTTGCTTGTAAACTAAATGAACCTAAGTAGAAACAGATCCTGGACTGATAAGCTCTGGGTATATATCTACGAAAACATTAAAGTGCAGGACTGATAGGGAAAATTTAAAATTATGCAGAAACATTGCATATATCTTTAAAAGGATTAAAACACTAGTAAAACAATTCTTAGCATTTTAGTGTTTTTACTGTGTCATGAACATGTTACTGATACAGTACTTTTCAAAAGGACACAGGGCAAAGGGCCACTTCATTTGAAGTTGTAGAATGACTTTCAAACAAGCTACAGATAAAGTTGCTGACTTACAAAAGCTTTTATCAGACTTATGATGGATTTTACAGAAGGGGAACTCTATGTGACCCATGTGATTTGTTTTCATTTACAAAGGTGGAGAGGCTTTGAATTTAAAAATGGAACTTTTTCTTCTTGTGCCAAATGTAAACAATTTAACATCCATTTCCCATCAAGACTTTTAATAGTTCAAAAGACTTTATAAGAATCTTATCTGTTTTATATTTCCTTGGCAGTGCCTTACACTTCAAATTGAAAGCCAAAATTGTGTTGGCTCTGAACAGACAGGAAACAAATAACAAAGAAAACTGGAAAATAAACGTAATGAGTAGTTATGAAGTGCTGAAAACTACACTTAGTGTTTGAGTTCTTGTTAGTTCTTGAGATTCAAATGCTGCCATATTGACTTATGTCTGGGAAGATTTGTTTAGAAAAAAAATATAAATAAAAGCCTTTAAGTATTTTGTCAATAAGAAAGCATAGTTTATATTAATTCAAAGCTAACATCTTTTCCTGACTTGTCTGATTTCATATTCCTTACTGTGGAGCACTTTGTTATTTCTGGGAGAGGTGCACATTGAACACAGCAATTACCATTCCCAGTAGAAGTGCATGGATCTTGATAGTCTTGGGAAACTGGAGAGGTGCCTGAGGACTGGAGGAAAGCAAATGTCACTCCAGTCTTCAGAAAGGGCAGGGAGGAGGACCCGGGTAACTACAGACTGGTCAGCCTCACCTCCATCCCTGGGAAAGTGATGGAACACCTTATCTTTGGTGCCATCTCAAGGCATATCAAGGATCAGAGGGTCATTAGGGGCAGTCAACATGGCTTCACCAAGGGGAAGTCGTGCTTGACCAACCTCATAGCCTTTTACGAGGATATAAGAAGGTAGATGGATGATGGCAGAGTGGTGGACGTGGTCTACCTTGACTTCAGTAAAGCCTTTGACACAGTCTCCCACAGCATCCTCACAGCTAAACTGAGGAAGTGTGGACTGGACGAACGGGTAGTGAGGTGGACTACAAACTGGCTGAAGGAAAGAAGCCAGAGAGTCGTGGTCAATGGGGCGCAGTCTAGTTGGAGGCCTGTAACTAGTGGAGTGCCCCAAGGGTCAGTACTGGGGCCAGTATTATTCAATCTAGTCATCAATGACTTGGATGAGGGAATTGAGTGTACTATCAGCAAGTTTGCTGATGATATCAAGCTGGAAGGAGCGGCTGACACACCAGAGGGCTGTGCT
>NW_010206390.1:142389-149604 GCF_000695765.1 Mesitornis unicolor | reverse complement strand
TATGCACTGGGCCTAAACCATGACAGAAGTAATTCCTCATTAAACATCCTGTCTATTAAAATAAATGAGTGTTGCACTGTAGCCAGAGACTTGGCAAATTTATCCAATTTAGGACTGAAATTTCTCTGTTTTCAACTTCCTCCCTTTAATGTCTAGGGCTGTGGCTTTAATACCTTCACTAATCTCTAATGCAGCATGAACTGAGCCTTGATCACTCAAAGTGTCAAGCCACATGTAGGTCTGCACTGACACTGGTGCCTCACATTCAAGCTCAAACCTCTTCTTACCTTTTTTGTCTCTGCTGTTACCTTTGGGAGTTTTTTGTATGCTCCCTTTTATAATAATGTTCCTCATGTAGAGAGGTCAAGGAAAATCAGAGCTATTAAACTGATTGCACCAAGCACAATAGAATTAAGTAGCACCCCATCAAAGTCTTGCAAGAATAATACATTTTCAGGTGCTTTTTGCTACATTAAAAAAGTAATTTCCGATTATTTATTAAATTATCGCTAGCTATTTTTACACCATCTCCCTTTGGCTTAAAGATGCACTTGTGAAATTGGGAGATGGTTTGGATTGCACAGCTGCACAGGGAGAATGGATTTTATTAATGGGTGATGATGCACAGCTCCACTTTGTCTCCTGGTCAGATAGCTAAGCTCTGAAGGGATTTATACCTTCAGTGAATTTCTCACAATGAACGTTGAAGTCCTGTGCCAGTCTGTTTCCCAACTCTCCCTTTCATTTGGGCAGCTATGAAAGAAGATGTATTTTCCCGCTTAGAAAAAAAGACTGAGAGGGGAAAAGACAACAACAACAACAAAGGAGTCAGCTTCTTTTCTTTTCTTACTAAATAAGCCTAAAACATGCATAGGTTTCCCCAGAGGGAAAGCTTCTGACTGACATGTTGAGTCAAGACAGCATCAAACTCTTCCAGCTGTCACAGCATTGTGAAAGTACAGGTTCATCTGCCAAAAGCCACAAGGTTATTCTGTGACTGCTTCCAAAAGAGCGTGCCAGGGATGGTTTGCCGACTAATTTAATCCAGGGGCTTCTGAGATTATTTCACTGAAAATTACTGACTTACATTTGTGCACTTACCCTCTGCTTCCATGGTCTGGGGACATATTCTAGAAACACCTCAGAGTTGCCCCTCTGTCAGAGACAAATGGACATCAGTGAGACTGGCCTCGGACTTCTGCCTATAGGGCTAGTGGCAGGGGAGCATGGATGAATCTCTTCCACAAAACAGGAAAAACACATGCAGCAGAAGGCACTGTAGGTCCTGGCACAAGCGGGGCCATGCATGCTTATCTTTCAGGATGGTGTAACATAGGAATCTGCTTAAGAGAGAAAAGGGCTTGATCCAAAGTCTGCTGAAGTGAAAGAAAAGCTTCTGAAGATAGTCAGACATTTTGAGTCAACTCTTAAGGTGTAGACAACAACCATCTCCTTGATGGCTTCAGAAATCTACTCATTTCAGCATTATTGCAATTTTCCTTATCAAAGATAACCACTACCTAAAGGGCTGATGTGTGACTACATACATGAATCTCCCATTTAGCAGGAGTCTCTATTTAAAAGAAAACAACAGTCTCTTCTGTATCTTCAAACTGTTAACAGAAAGTATTTGGGATCAGAACAGCTCTCAGAATCAAACTCAACTTCTAGACTAAACTGGTGAGCAGTTGCCAATCCTGCTGGGTTTCTATTTAAAGTTATGGCTTTGCTTAAGGAAAAGGTATGGAAGTTCTATTTTCGTCCAGAAAATGAAAAAAAAAAAGCTTTTAATCAAAAAAGTAAACCAGAACTTAGTGAATGCAAAAATAGTAATATGAGAAAAGAAGAAAAAGAACTAAAATAATTTCCTTGAGGAAAATATCTAAATTTCATGAAGTTTTATAAGTTAAAAATGACAGTCAAACAGCATGCAATAACTATATGATTATGGTGGCCTGTCAATTAGAAACAAAGAAGAATAACAAATATCTGTATTTTCTTATATTAAAAAATTATCTCGCCATTTTAAGGGGCAATTTCTCAATTGCAGCTGAAATCTAAAATTATCAGTTTGATCAATGGTCTAGGTAGATGAAAAATCTGGTCGACCCATTAAATAAGAAAGTTAATAAGAAGAGAGAACCATCTCACAGTTCATGAAATAGTACAGCAAAGTACAATTTTTCAAGTCCTAGTAATTATGTTGGCTATCACACCATTACTGATATAATGTGAAGCTAATAAGCCAAGTAATTAGAATGCACTAGGTCAGAGTTTTCACCTTAATATGTGAAAGGTAAATGAGAATGAGGCATTATAATATTTTAGCATATAGCTAAAACAGTACAAAAGCAATAGGAGCGAAAGGTTACTTTTTAGAGGGAAAATGTTCATTGAGTTGAAAGTTGTTTGTATTGACTTACATGCTGGGCCTAATGAAAGTCATTATGGGGATTTAATTGTGTTACAGATGTATCAGAGAGGTCTGACTCACTGAGTTTCTCCTCTGTGAATGACTTGCTGCACTCTGCTGCCATTGTCCAAGTTCTCACAGGCTGAATTGCCTTTCTCACTTACAACCCACTTACAAATTGAATACAGCACTACAAAAGATTGTCTAACACAAATGACTCACATTAGTCCATACCTCAGAAAAAGAAGTCTGATATTCCTGAAAAGCAGGGGGAAAATACTTCTTTTTCTGATGTTTCAGTTCACAACATTGCTTGACCTAATTCTGTTATTTTACGTTCGCACTGTCAGATTATTCAGCAGTTTTTGAAAGAAAGCAGAGTACAGACCTCAGAGTCCATAAGTTTACTAGAAAATAATTGAATGCATTCCTCAGCACCAGGGTTACTCACACTCAGCTGTTCACAGGCATGAACTACCTGAGTACCTTTTCCCTCAGCTACAAATATAACAAACAGTGGACATACAGTTTCAAAAGATGCTCCTCCTTGAGGAGACAAAATGACAAATTTGTAAAATGTAGAGATTAGAAAAAAATCATAAAAAGAACAATCTGGGAAGTGGTCTCAACTATGCAGTGAAAAGTCATGCCAGACATCTATCCTTCACCACCACAGTTTACAGTGAGGGGGGCTTAAAGAGAAAATTAAGCCGTTTACTGCATTTGTATGCGGCATGATGATGCCTCACGTTTGACTGTGATTCTTTGGGCTGTCAGGTGTGATGAAGTGGAAAGCATCATGCAAAAAAGAGTCAAAACCTTTTTTTCACTCTGCTTTGCAGTGAAGCCTCTCTTTTTGATCTCCATTTGTCAGTATCAAAGAAAAATTGAGATTGTGAAATCGGTCTGCAGTAAATGAGTGGAGAAACACACAGAGTGAATGAAAAAAGTCAATGGAAGAAGTTATTTGAATTCTTCTAGCAAAGCCACACAAAAGAAAGACTGTCTTCCACAAGGTTTTGAATTTTAAAAAGTGTCTTTGAGGTTTCAGACTCTCTTCAGCCTGTAAGTGATATGAAACGCTAAAAAACATTAAGAGCTCTGAGGAATGCACGTTCCTACGCTTCTCTGCATAGCCTTGCTTTGAAGGGTGGGTATGTAAAGTCCTGAAAAATCCCTTCAGAAGCTGAAAGGAAAGATCACACTGATGGGACAGAGCTTACAGCACGCTTGATCAGCACTGAAAATGTAGGCATTGTCACATGAATCTCTATCTGAGGACCTGATCCTGATGAGAATGGGAGTGAGTCTGCCTTCATCCCATATCCATGTTACGATGGGTGGTGCATGAAAAGTCCATTTAAGGAAAGGGCTAATCTTCTGCAAGGAAATTATTTTAACAAATGTACTTCAAGTCCAGTCATATAAGAAATAATGATTTAGATGGAAATTGAAGCATGTCCAGCAAACAAATAATAGAAGAATCAAATTAATCACTCCAACTTCTCTTCTGTAACTGTGAGGTAGGCATGAAATTTATGGTGTGTATCAAACAATGAAAAAATGAACTATTCTAGCCTTAACAAGCTTCATAGACCAAAATTCTCCTATTCAGATTTTAGCTAAACTAGCCACTTTACATAGAAAATGATGGATGGAAAGAAAGACTAAGTCCTTGGCATATATCTCATTCATACTGCGTGTACATAGCTATTACGTAGAGAGCATTTAGGGAGTAAGGCTTGACCTCACTTCCCCAGCCTCTATGACATGGCCTTTCTGGAAGCAGAAGAGGGTGCTAGAGGATGTGGGACCTCATAATTTTCCAGACCTCAAAGGAATAAATTTTAAGGAAAAAGAACTATCCTCTCATGGCAGCAGCTGTGAACACCCTCAACACCTTTTTTGCTCACAGTCTGTCTGAAGGCAGAGATTGGCTGAGCAGCACAAGCAGCAAACAAGGAATGAGGACAGCTAAAGGGTAATCTCCCACCAGATTCCCACACAGAAATAAGGAAGTCGGGCAGCAGTGGTGGAGCAGTTGATCTTGCAGTAAAGTCTGTTCCTCACCAGTGCTCTGCAAGGGGAACATGTCACAGTCCCAACCAAACCCCTTAGTAACTTTCTTCAGGAGCCACTCACTCCTTCTTTGCCTCCAGTCAAGAACTGCTGCATGGGAAGTGGCTCAGCAAAGCAGGCCTCCTTGGCACCTGCGGGTTTTGCTTCTACTTGTTTACATCCTGCTAAATAAAATGTCAATGAAGTGAATATAAATGAGCATAAAAATAACTTATCATTACCAGACTATACACTCAAATTATACTTCCAAAGTAATTGTTTGACTGACACATCTAAGCATATATCTTTCATATCCATACTAATTAATGAGTTGGCACCTCAAGAGATTCAAAAATATGCCTTTTTCTTCCCTGGAAATGTTGTGTAAGACTCCAGTGTATTTCCATGTAAAATTCCAATCTAATATTTGTATTTCATTAAAATACACTTTTTTACTTTGGTAGCTTTCCTTTAACTCCCACAGGAGTTAAACTATGTTCACAAAAATGGCATGGATAATTCATTACATCATCTATGCAGTTAATCTCACTATTGTTTTTTTGTTGCATACACTGTCCATGAACCGAGCATGGACTTCTCAGGTGCAATTCTTCTCAAGTCCAGGTTTTTAATTTCTTCAGTAAGCAGTGCTTAGCCTGCAAGAAAGAGACTAAGGGACCTTCAGGGTTTTTTTGCTAATTGTTTCAGGAGATAACTCACAAACTGGCTTTGGAATGGTGGAGATCACTGAACTTCTGTCTTCTTATTGCCTTTCTAAAGAACTGTGATAAGATGCTCAGACATCCATTTTCTATTTCTTTTCATTCCGCGAGTTGCTTCAAGCCAATAAGGGACTGAAAAGTGCTCAGATTTCATCTATTTCATCATCAGTGTCCTGTTTTATGTTAATTGTCATGGACAATGGATGACTGCAAAAAGCAAGAGGAAGAGGTAGATCTTCTTTATTTATTTCACATTGCACAAAGAAACAGAAATAGTTCTAAAGAATTTGAATATTGACAGTCTCCAATGGAAAATTTCAGACCGACTAATATTGCTTTGGGGTGGGATTATTTTGTTTTGTTTTGTTTTGTTGTTTGTTGGTTTTTTTTTTTATCGAGTCTAACAGAATTTTTTTTTGTTGACTGTAACAGGGAGAGAGTTCTAGAGAAGCAGGAGCTCACGGCCCTGCAGTTGAAGGCACACTTCACTGATACTTCTCTGAATCCCTCAAGACTGCCAAAGCAGAGCAGGAATCTCCTAGGACAAACTTTCCTGCAGGCATTTAAAAGTTTATTTTTCAAGTCCTAAAGAAAATGAGAAGAACAAAAGGTGCAGCAAAATGAAGAGCTGTCTAAAGCATTACCAGTGTTGTTTCTGTGATGTTGTGATCTAGTTCCTGTCAGTGTGTGTTTGTTGTCATGAGCAGGGACTCTGCCACCCCTTACAGTGCTGCCACTTTTATTCTGGGACCTAGATCGACAGCAAGGGCACGAAAGGAAGAATCTGGCTCCTTCCCTATTCTGTAAATCACTAAAGTAAATGTTCCTGCACTAACAAAAAGTGTCAAAACCTTCTGGAGTCAATGGAGAAAAGTCTTACTACTGCCACTAATTTTTATTTAAAATTTTATATACTGCAGCTCAGATGAAAGCTAGAAGCTTGACATATGCAGGCCGTAAACCCCTGACAGCCGATGAACAACCAAGCCCAAATCATGACTTTCAAAATGACAGGTGGGAAGAGGCTTACAAAACTTGACCTGTCTTAAGCACATCAGCATGTGACACCAGATCCAGATTAATAAATACTCTTTACTGCGAACACATGCAAAGGGGCTGTTCAAGTATAAGAAGTTGCCATATGGCATAGCCAGTGCACCTGTGGTGTTGCAAGGAATGATGGATCGTGCGCTCTAGCAGTTAAATGGTGTCATCTGTTATTTGGATGAGAGCGGGAGAGACCAACGTATAAACTGGGTAACACATTTTCTCAAAAGGTTTTAAATAATACACCAAGATTTGGAAAAAACAGCTGACAAGCTGATTCCTTGCTGTGATGCTGCAGAGCTGTGTGGTCTGTGTGGGGCACAGAGCAGTGTGGAGTGGCAGTCTCCAAAACCAAGGGGGATAAATGCTGCATGGCGTGAAGCCGCCCCCTCAGCAGAAGGAGGGAGGTCCTGCAGGCACATGCCTCCCAGGACGGGGAGGGGCTGGCAGGAATAGATGGGGCTAATGTGTTTTGTGTGGATAAAGAAGCACCCATTTCCATCCCAGTGAAATGATATCTGGAGACATCTTGGACTATTTCAGGGCTGAGGTCAGTTTTGACAATGCCACTTTACCATAAGGGATTCCAAATTTTTCACCTCAGAGAGCAGAAGGACAGGGAGGACTGTAACGTGGATTTAAGTTGACTGAGGAAATAGGTCATCAAATGGTCCTTGTTTCACAGAGCACTTCACAGCCAGACTGTAACTCCATAACTGTTGATGAGAACCCTTTCAACAGGAAAGATGAGACCTGTCCTTCTTCACATACATAGAGAGAATTTATTTCCTCCACATTTTCAAAGTAGCTGAGAAGCAAGGTCTCAGAGAGCAGATGCAGCATTACTCGTTCAGCGTGGGATAGCAGACACATTGGGATGGTTCACTGGGCATGGTCACAAGCTGGCTGCTGATCACAGGCCAGTGAATGAACAGCTTAAGGGGCAGGCAAGAGGCAACTTTTGTGGTCCTTTGT
>NW_010206390.1:72534-142358 GCF_000695765.1 Mesitornis unicolor | reverse complement strand
GCATTCCTGAGCATGGCAACTATAGGCAAACAGCACGATGTGCCATGTCATGCCTCTTGGTGCAGCTGTGGCCTTCACCAGCATTGCAGTCATAGCTGGAAGATGTGTCTTGCAGTGCATGTGCCAAATAATCCTGCTGTTGAGCTTACTGAGGCACTACAAACTATTTCTGCTGGAGAGTAGTTCTTTGATGGAGAAGCTCCTGGACAGAGTCTTCACACTGCCTGACTGGGGAACAGCTCATCAAAATAAAACTGCTGGGCTTAGCTGTGAGATGTCAAAATGAGGTAACCAGTTGCTGTGCATCAGCAGATAAGTGGGCATTACTTTAAAAAAAAAAGAAAGGAGGAACCTGCACTACTGATTGCATTTTAATAGTTCACTACTACTGTCTTTTCTGGTTTAGACCACACAAACTACGTGAAACACTCCAGTACCATGTGTTCAATTATTGTTCCCTGATCACAGCACAGATTTTGGCATTTTTATCCTTGCAGAATGCTCTTAATAGGCCGTTTTGCAGCATGAGTAAGAGCAAGTAGCAGAATCTGTCTCTCTGTTTGATTTTCATTGACCAGAATACACAAGAGAAACAAATGAAAAACAACACAGAGCAAAAGACCTGTAAAAATAGATCCTACTTAGTATGGGGAGCATTCATGTGAAATTGCAGAGAGGGAGAAACTGAACTAGCAGTATTGTCAGGTAGAATGGTCCCATAATTGAAGAAAAATGTGAGTGAAATAAGTAAAAAATGAAGGTTCAGCAAATAGAAAAAAAACAGGCAACAATATCATAAGTGGTTGACAGCAGGCTGAGCCTACATTGCTGAAGACAATCTGAGAAGAGAGGGAGTTTCCTGCATGTCAGGAGCTATTTCCTGGCTGTGGGATCTGTTCAGCTGAGGATGTTTATCAATGGCTGCTAAAGTACAAGACAAAATAAACTGGTTTCAGGAAAAGGTTTCCAGATGACATCATATCTCAACACAGAGGCAAGCAAAGTCCGAAGAAATCAAACACATTCAGGCAGGGCAGCAAGCACAGGTTTATGGGGCAGCAAGGATCTACTGACACACAAATACACTAAGCAGCAACAACAAACTTTTATGAGTCAGAAAAAATGTACAGCAGACACACTTATTGGAAAGCCATAGTTTCTTTGAAAATGGCTATGGATATGCAAACACAGAACCCTCAGAGACATAGTTGAACTCGTTGGAAGGCATTCATCAATAGTGTAGGAAGCTTAGAAGGCTTTGAGGAGGCAACTGGATTTCCCAGTCCCCTGGATTTCCCCCCGATATGAACGTAAGGAATAAGTCAACAGAGATGGGGGTTTTGACAGGCTATCTCCCATCAGGTTATCGCCTATGCACCGCTGCCTGACCTCTGCCTCTGTGCAGAGACACACCACCTGGCAGCATCTGGACAGTTGGAAGGTTTGTAAAGGTAAATGGGATGACATCTAATTACAGTGATGGCAGAGGCAATTCGAGTGTGCGCAGTGTGTTTGCATGTGTAATCACGCCGGCATTCCCAGGCATCAGAGCTACCTTCAGAGATTACACCTTTAGCAGAAATAAATAGTTGCTAGCAAGAACATGTGCAATTAATGGCTTCAGCCCGTTCTCCAGCTTCTCAGCTCTGACATACATTTGTCTCCTTCTGACATGCTCTGAAGGCTCCTGCTCAGTGGAGATTGCAGACTTTGGACTATTAGTCACAGCCATTAGAGGTTAGATTTGTTCTCCAAACAAACACCTCCTTTTAGTTGAAAAAGACACTGTCAACCTATCAGTTTGCAGGCAAACAACAAGAAAAGGGCTGGCACAAGTCACTCTGAGTGCTGTAATTGCCTGACACATTTTGTTTGTTCTTCCCTCCTTTTTCCAGATTTTCTTCTTTCCTTTTGTGTTGTGTAAGGCCCAAAAACACAGCAAGGGAAACTGAGCGACCACTGGTTTTCATGGCAAAGCTACTCAACAGAAGTGCTGTCGATCACAAAGGGAAAAGTAGGACATATTCCCCTTCATCTTTCATAGTTATAAGCTGAATTATGAATAAGAACGATGAGTAAAAAACCAATTATTTTTAAATCAATCCTAACAGTAATAGGATTTATTTTCCTCCTTTCATGTGCATGATTTTTTTATTCTGATAACCTTATAAGCACGAGACTATAAGCTTGCTCCTGGTTCTTGCTTGCCTGGCAGAGGGAGGAGGGGAGTGGGCTGGAGCAGAGTTCTGTACCAGCATTCGAAAACATCCTCTCATGTCACAGCAGCTTTTTCAAGCATCCAAAAGATGTCCTGTGCAAAGTCAGGGTGCAATTAAAACCCTGAGAAGCTCTTTTGTGAGATCTCACCCATCTCAGATTAGATAATAGTTAAAATGTTCACCTGGGAGATTCACATCTAAGTTTCCTTTTAGAAGGAAAATGGGGACTAGAGTTGAGTGGGGAGGGTTCCTATGTGCCCTGTGAACATCTGAACCACCAATTATCCTCTCTTTTTCTGAGCAGAAATTTTGTCTTGGATCCAAGAAAAAACATCCTTCAAAAGTAGTGTGTGTGTTCTCACAGGAATTTCTGATGGTGATGAATTAACATTTTCTGAAAACACCCAGCCACTTTTCCATACTCTGAATTATTGGGTGGTTTTCTGATCACGACAAGCATTTTACAGTGTTTGTGTTTGTGATGTACAGATCAACATTTTCTTCTTATCTGTTTTTCTTCCCTGATTTCTCCCATTCACTTCTTATTTTGTTTCAGAATGAAAAAGAAAAAGTAGAGATGTGCCAAATTTTTGCATTCTCAGATTATTCCAAGTAATGCCCAATCTAAACAGCACTAGTGTGCTGGGAACCAGGTTGAGACCCCCACGGTGGGTGTGTTCAGGCTGGCCATGGGCCTCACCCTGGGCCATGCACTGTGGTCTGTGGCTTCTTTTGCATGCAGAGTCGGGGGCAGAGGGAAAGCCTGGGCTCACCTCCATCATCCCCAGTTGGGTTTTGATGAAGAAATGATGGTGCAAAAGACGTGGTAAAAGTTATTTTTAGGTAACAGTGGAGTGGTTTATAAAAAGGTGGAATAATGACAGACTTGAAATATAGTCTTTAAGCCTCTCAGTGGTCTTCAAAGTAGATGCATCAAAATAAAAATACCATGGTCAAAGTTTGTCTCTGGACCAAATTCTGTAAAGTCCATAATAAATATATCTTATAAAATTTATTTCTTTTGACACATACTTAGATTCACTGTATGTTTTATCAAGAGTAGTTCAAAATAGCTCTGAACAGCTGCTGGTGTTCAATATATTTTTTTGCCAAATCTTCTATCAGATGGTGGGGGATACTGGGGGATACAAATGAATATTCTTCACTGAAGATCTCAAATATATTTGTAGCCTGATCTCTGTAATACTCTCTTCTTTATAAGCACAAATATATTATAATTTTGTATACTAAATTCATTCCTGTAATACTCAGAGATATTGAGCAAGGGCATATTTGGCCACTAAAGGCCAATCCCTGCACTAAAGAACTTACATCTTAAGAAAATAAATAAAAGCTTTTCAGATAACAAAGATAAGGAAGATAATTTTGTTAATCTTTCTTCACATACAGTTGTTCACTATTATTACTATTTTGAACACTTTATATGCATGACAGGCAAGACTGTAATATTTCCAGAAATTTTTAAAGTCTGAAGAGATTTTTTTTGCTGGATTTCTTTAAATTCAGAATATTCAGTTCATTTTGCAGAAAATTTGAGATGCCTTGAATAGTTATTTGTTCAGCAAATATTAGCTATTTTCTTTAGTAAGAAGATATAGTCTGTATCCATCTAGATCATTCTCATGCCTAAGAATAAGAAATGTACTACTCATTATTTTGTTGCTGCATAAAATGTATTGCTGCCTGCATTCATGAATTAAATACAAATTATTTATTGTCAAATAATAAAAGATATGTTATATTAGAAATGGAGCTTTAAAGATGCATGCCAAGAGTCATAGGATTTGTTTAAATAATATCAATGTTGAAATTATGCAACTTAAAATTGTTAGCTTTCTAACAAAAGAAGGTGGTATTAGCTACAGAAATTGTAATTATCTAATGCCAACAACTCTGAAATAAAATAACTCTATGTGGAAAGCTTATAGGCAGATTTTCAGGCAGTGTCATGTGGTAGGAAACACACATGCAGATCTGCAGTGGACTGCCACAGCTGCAAAGACATCATGGACTGGTTAATGTCTTCACCAGTGGCACCAAGGTCTTACAAACCAAAGGAGGAGCAGATGCAGCCCATGTGAGGAGGTAGGGGGAATTGTTTCTAATGGGCAGTGTAGAAGAGGCGCGGAGGACTTGGGTCTGGGAGGAAACGAGCCTGGCATGCCACGGCACCAGACTTGGTGGCTCGTCATCTTCTCTTTTACACAGCTTCGTACACACACTCACTTCCCAGGTTCCCTTTCAGGCTGAGTTGTCTGAACCTGGGATAATTCACATGCTTGTCCATTTCTGCCATAAAAAGAATAACAAAGTACAATATTGGTTTTTTTTTCTAAATGCTTCAGAAGGTAATCATCATCTGCCTTTCAGACCTCAAAGTTTTAAACTTTCAGATACCTGCTTGGTGCAGGTGCTAAAATAGAAGACTAGGACAAAACAGCAGGACTATAGTAAATGAAAGAAACTACAAGTCAGCTGCCCAGCTTTGGGCAGGCTCTGTTGACAAATCTCCAGTAAGTTTTACACCTCAGAAGAGGAACTGCCATTCCCCAATTCTAATGCTATCTAATTCAAACTATGCAAGCTACTCAAGCTGGTGGCAACGTGTCTATCATATGTTCTCATAGTCCCGTCTCTGAGGGAGATGAGTCCTGTAATCCTGCCCTTCAAAAGTCTAGTTTTGGATCAAGTTTAACTATGAGGAATTACAGTAATCAGACATATAAAACAAGAGGTATTGAACAATGAAGGGGCAGAAGCACTCGCACACCCGGAGACACACAGAAAGTAGAGTTTTTTCAGTATGACTCAGAATAGACTCACCAGGGTCAAGAAATAAATGGGAAATGAGAAAGCCATATGCCATGTAATGGCTTCAGCATTCAAGGTTAGATTTTTCAAGTCATTGTTCTCAGGATCATTAAAGATCAAAAGTAAATTTATTCATATCATTCTCTTTTTTATAGTCTATCACTTTCATATTTAAACAGTGACTCCCATATATATGTTTGTGTTTACTAGAAATGAAGGTGACTAGCAGAAATCTGATAGTCTTTTTTATCATTAGGGCTTCTTGAAGCTTAAACTTCTAAATCATATGCAAAAAATATTAAAATAATATTATCAAAGGATCTGTCTTTCGGAGATTCAGTTCATAAATATGCACTTTGATGGAGGAAATGCAGACCATTTTATGCAGTATGAATGTCATCAAGGAGATATTCTCATGCTAATTATTACAGACAATTCATGGCTGAACAGCTCTCAGATAATATAAGAGATGGTGGGGGCTTATTTCCACATTCTTCTATTCTTCTGCTAAAGCTATGGTTAATCACTTTTTCACTAGCTCTGCTATTTCATTTGAGGCTTACCATCTCCAGGGAGAGGGAGTTCATAGTTCAGAAATAGTTGTTGGGGATGGTATGAGGCCCCGACAACCCCAAGCAGCCCCAGCTAGGACCCGTACAGATGCATCCCTGGGTGGGGAGCCCCATTTCAGCCCAGCCCAGGGCACCCAGCCCTGCCCCAGTTACCTGAGGATACGGGGATTTCTGCAATAGCTCCATGCATGCTGCTCCCTTGTAAGTGGTAGGTGCATGTATTTTATTTGGCATTTTATTTAGACCAGATAATGATGTTAGAAGAGTAATCCATCTCAGCCTGTGGTGATATCCACTATAAGCAACAGCTACCGTTGATAAGAACATGAAATATTAGTTTTTGGTGTGAGATAGACACAAGAAATGCATATGCATGATGAAACTAGAGGATAAGATTATGATGACCCAACTTATTTTCATGGCCTTTCCTATTGACATCTCTATGTTATCAAAGAGATAAAAATCCCAGCAATCTGCAAAGAAACTGAGAAAACCATCAGGCCCTTGCTGAAAGCTGAATTTTATGTTTGTAGCAGTAGTTGTGAGCTTCTTGAGCTGGAAGAGATGCAGAAAATAAACAAGTGAGGTAAAACACCTTAAGGCATGAGAAGTTTAATATGTTTTTCCTTTTACATTGGGGTGTGGAGGAGAAGTGTGTGCCAAATTTAAAGTTGACTGCCGATGGCCATTACTTATGTAAGTATCTTTGGCTTGCCAGCCCAGAGCACAAGGCTGACTGACCTTGGCAGTGGCACAGTGGTATTATTCTCCCACAAATCCAGTATTCTTTGGCAGTTTCTGCAGCGCTCTGAACAGAGGCAGGCTTGTCAGTTTGTAGAGTACATTATTCCTATTTTTTGCTCTTTTCTTTCAAGAAGCACAGGAAAACTAATGCTGGATTCTGTGTCTGCTTTAAGGGATATTAAAGCAGGGGGGAATCTTTCAGTTTGTTGTACTGAGAGAGCAGTTGTGGAGCTGAATAGCGTGTAGAAAATGTTGTATAGAAAAACAATCATTTGAAATAGATACTGGAATTAATTAATTTAGGTAGTAAAGGAGGAATAACTGATGCTGAGCATCCTGACAAGGTTGTGTTGTACATATTGCCTCTGGGTGGGTGCAGACTCTACTACTGTCTGTGCCATTTCGCTGTCAGTACAGATCCTAAACAGGACTCAAGGAGAAGAGCTGAAACGTGCATAAGTGTGAACCAGAAAATGTCAGGTTTTCAGGTCAGGGAACTTGCAGAAAAATAAATTGGGAGGGTGGGGAAGAAATATCCCCTTTTGTCTGCGGAAGGGCATCTGCAATAACTGCCTGAACAAGGGGTTAATTATAGCAACACAACACCAAATGATGTTTAAATCTGTCAGGATTTTACCACCATGGGTCTGAAGTGCTATGAAGCTGGTAGAATTTCATTTTCTGGATTGGATCACAGTTGGGTTTCAGGGCATGTCTTATTCTGGGAAGCCAGCATCCCAGGACACAGATGTTCGTTCCCCTGTAGCCCTTACAGAGGACCTGGGCTCTCTGAAGCTGTCCAGAGGTGAGAGTCATCCAGCTGTGCTCCAAATTTGTTTTTCATTTGGATGAACTCCAAATCAGAAAATAAGTAGGTTAACCTGAAAAGCTCTGGTGGAGGTTTGCCAGGCTGATTTCAGGAGCTTCTTACAAGCCATCTTCAAAAATTAAAGAAGACAGAGTTGGCGTGGCTGGGTCCCAGCACAGTGGCTAGCATGGCAATGCAATACACCCATTTTCTTCCTAACACCCAGAGACACCTAGCTGCTATCTCCTCACCCTGAACTGGCAGGCTCGTCAGCCAGGGCTTTCAGCTATTGTTACAAGAAAAGATCATTTACCCACTCATTACCTTTAGCCTAAATACAAGTAGCTTTCAGCTAATCAGTAGCTAAGTCTGAGGCTAAGGTACTGAGTGTTGTTTTGCTACTGTTTGTGTATGGTTTACGCTTTATGTGTTCAAATGGAAAATGAAATGTGAGTTTACCCCCTCTTGCTCTTTCCATCTGCTACCAGGGTCCTTCAGCATGGTGTGGCCAAGCCACATAACAGATGTACAGGGTACAAGGGGTGTATGTGTGTATATATGTAAAAAATTTTAAACAGCATCCCTGGAACAGGGAAGGAAGACTAGACGTTCAAATGTATGTAATTGCAGGTATACTTCAGGCATGAACAAAGTATTTTTTTATTTAAAGCAGATCAATTTCATTTAAACGTGGATAAATATCTCTCTATACTATACCTGTCATCTTTGTTCAAAAAATGTGTATTTTTAGCCACCCTTTGTTCAATATCCAATAATGACTCAAGTGTCTAATTCTGCACTGATGAATTTTTAATTTGCAGTGTGATCCTGCTATTGTTGCAGGTTCATTCATCCCTTAGGCATCTTGGATGTACCAACCTGAAGGATCAGATCTGCCTTTTATAAGCTGATCTGGTAGGCTATTAGTCTATCATACTATTATAGCGGATATAGCCAGGACATTCCAAATACAAACGCTGTATAACCAAGCTGGTCCTCTCAGTTTTCTCATCACTTTCTAACCTTTCAGTTCTCAGCCCTTCTTTGTCATAAGAAAGTCTTTAAGAAAACCTTTTAAAGAAATCCTTTATTGTAGGCCACTTCCAAGATACAAATCAGGCTTATTTGGTGTTGCTACTCATGAGAATACTTGGGGGCTGGGGTTGGTTTTATTTTTTGCTGGTTTTCTGCTGGTGGAATGGGCTTTGATTTTACTTTTTCATCCAGCTATAGTGCAAGGGCTAAAAGAAGATAACATGGGACAGCAAAGAAGAATTTTATGTCCACATCCTTCCAGACTGTGACCCTTCCAGTAGGTCCCCATGGAGGGATCTTCCAGAAGTATTCTGGAGAAGCAAGAGCTTGCTAAGATCCATCAGCAGAACTAGGGCTGCAGGGCTTGACCTCACTATCTAAACGAAAGCAGCTAAGGGAGAGCACACAAATGTACTCGGTCAAAATTAGAAGTAATTCTCTGCATTTGTACGTCAATCATAAAGGGGTGCCAAATGAAAGGATGGCATAATCTTCCTTTTAAATGAAAACATTTTAATTTATTTTTTAAAGAATTCTATATTGTGCTATTATTTCAGCACTCTATAAGCTTCTGCTTCTTTTGTATCTTAATAAGGAAAGCAAAGCTGAACTGAAGTTTTTATTATATTAAATCAGAAACCGAGACTGGAATGAAAGATAAGAATCCAATAGCACCAAAAAGACACATAGAATAGAATCAGTTATAAATGATGTATGCACCAGGATTAGAAGGTTAAAAAGGCAAAAAATTTAATGTTCGCTCATGCAAGAATGTCAAATCACTGGCCTAAATAAGGAATTTGGCAGTAATAAGATTTTAAAAGTGGACAATTTCAGGTAGTACTATCTGCCATAATAAATACAGGTCGTAAAACTTTGATCTAAGTATATTCCTGGGATGTTGATGGCAAAGATGGTCACTCATCTGAACTTTGATAAATGTATTTTATAACCTGTTTTATTAAACAGCTATTAATGCAAGGCATATTTATATGCCTCAATATGACTGTGCTTCCTAGACCTGCTTCCTTATCTACAGTCCTTGTCTAATGGCAGAGAGTGCCAGCCTTCTGAAGGATTCTGATGGGATAAACCTCATTTATTTTCCACCTTATCCAGGGTGAAAAGCATGCAATTGTCTTCAAAGTTTGATGAAAGAGGCATTTCTAAGTGCTAACAAAGGCCACCTGTTCCTGAGTTACTTGGGATGGAACTTTTTATTCAGGATAACCCATGCAATATGTCAGGAAAGCAGAGGTATTTAACTCACCAGAAAACTAACTCTTCTCCCTGTTAGCATGCACTTACATTTATTTTGAACACTGAAGAGCTGAACAACATCAAGCCTAGCTGTAGACAGATCAAAAAATAATACTGAAGATCCTGCTTTTCCTATAAAATCTGCTCTCTGAATCAGAAGATTTGAGATGAAAATAAAAACTATGTTACAGCAAGCAGGGCATGGCGGGTACTTTAGAGCACTGCTTAAAAGTCCCTTGTTACTGTTTCTAAATACCAGGCCAGACTATAAGGGGAATTACTATATAATTTTTGTTTTAACTTCTCAGAAAAATGGCTGAAGCTTGGTGGTCTCCTTTCAGAAAAAGGTGCTATGAAGCAGCCACAGATAAGAGCTCTAGCAACGGTGCAAGCCTTACATTTCTGTGTCATCTCTTCACAGGCCAAACAGACCTGCACTCCAGAACTCGAGGTACTGACAAAAGGGATGCCTCTGGACTCGAGCAATGGGAACGTTGCTGGGACTGAGCGGGGGTGGGGGATGGGGAATGAGCTAGGGCTAAAGCAAGACACTTTCGGAAGGGAAAAATCAAGGCACGAAGTGGCCACATCTCGGCCTTTCCGGTCTGCCTGACAAATTAGCTCGTGCCTGGTTTAGTGTGGGGCAGCAGTGACATCTCATGGCTATCGGCAAGCACTGCAGCCGCCCCACGGCGAGGCGACGGGGACCGGCCCCGTGCCACCCGGGGCCTCAGACTCTGCTGCTTCCCCAATTCTCCCCCCGCATCTCCCATTATTTCTGGCAATTCCACACATGACGATATCTTTCTGGAAGCGCTTCCCGCAGTCCCAAGTGCTCGTTCTGCGCCCTTCAGCAGAGGGGTGACACGGTGCTTGCCAGCGCCGGGAGCGCTGCCGCCGCATCCTGCACGCATCCCCCCGGCAGCTCCCCCCGCCCGCCACTGCCGGGGAACCTCACCTTCCTTCTGCTCTGTAAGCTGTTTGCTGCTTTAGCTACTCCTGAGCAGCCAGAATAGCATTTTTGCCCACTGCCAACAGGAAGGAGGCAGGTGGGCTTTAGACAACACTCTAATTAAAATGCTCCTCACTGTCATGTACAGAAAGTTAAGAGAAAGAGAAACAAAAATACTGATTTCTGTTAGAAAAATGTTCAAAGCTCACTGTTTTTACAAAAGCTCAGGAAACTCTTCTGAGAGTACAAGCCAGTTAGTCATTAAATTGGTAGTTTATCTATTTTCAGAGAGAGGAGGAAGGGGGGGGAGAGTGTGGGGAACATGTAGGAGTTGAAAGAACACTCATGTTATTCACCATGCAGCCAGGATCAGAAAATAAAGAGGCAATTAGAAGGTCAGAACCAATAATAATAAGCTGGCAACCCACAGAAGCTGTAGAGCAGGTGTTTGTTCTCTTGGTACTTTTACTGCAAACCATCATTAAAGCCGTGTGACACCACTAGTTCTTATGCCACAATTGTTTGCATGCAAATTTGACATCTTCAATGTGAAGACAGATTATATCTTTGCTAATTTGGTCCAAGGCAAATTGTCACTATTTCCTTAAGAAAACACTGCTTTTCATAAGGAAATTATTGAGTGCAAACTGAGGTTTTTTTCATGAATTTAGCCCAGGCAACCAGACAGAATCATGCTTTTATTATTTACTTCCACTATATAATCAGCTTTTCATTGAAGATGACAGCTTTCAGCCAAGAAAGTCCAATGTTTTTTCTCAGGGAAACAAGACAAACAGGAGGCAAAATGTGTTGAGCTTTTCTTGGGGCTGAAGAAAGCTCTTCATTTTGCTATTTCCCCTGCACCCATACATAAATGCACATGCATATATGCACTCCACGCGTGTACACAGGGAGCTGTGACCTCACTCAGAGCTAAGGACTTGCATGAAAATCTGTGTGCTGTTATGAAGCAGATCTAAAGCAATGATCAGAAAAGGCCCTCCGGGACTTGAAATGGAGAAATCAGGACTGAAAATTCCGACAAAAATATGGAATAGGTGGAAGTATAACAGCTGTTGGTTTTAGGTTTCTATTACACAGGTGCTCTGATCCTCATAGTCTTTATTCTCAAGCTTGAAATGAAAGCAATATGTGGAGAGGGAGTTGAAGTATGTTATTGAAGCGTTTCCCATGTTTGAGGCTATCTGCAATTATCTCAGGCAGCCACTTGCAGACCTGGAGCTGCCCCTTGCTCCACACACGTGGGCATTCTGGGCAGGGGGCAGGGGCTGTGTATGAGCACGTGAGCCATTGTCCTGCAACGCTCCAGAAGCAGCAGAACATCTTGGGTTTTGTGCCTTTAGGTTGGCCATCACAAGGCAGCTTTTACTACAAAGAAGTAAAATCGGTAATTTCTACCTATTAAGTCCAGGAAGTCCTGGAAGCTGAGGCTTATGGCTCAGGATCATGGTTAAATACTTAGTTGTGATGAGTTGTTCAAAGACACGTTCCTAAACCAACCCTCCCTTACAAGTATTGCCCTGCAACAAAATGTGCCACTTTCCAAGAGGTGAAATAGAGGAGGAAAAATTTTAAAAAATAATATACTTTTTAAAAAGGGTAAAAACTGTTACTGCCAGAACAGCTTTTGCTTTCCTTTCTTTTCTGAGCTCTCAGGGTTTTTCCCACATGCTTATTATATAGTGACTTTTGTTGCCATATCTGGGAAGAGAGTGCCACTTTCTCAAAGCTGATGCCTTACAACTCTCCTTTACCCCCCAGAAGAAAAGGAGCCTCAGTTTTCTCATACTTGGTCTTTCCATAGGGCACCTGAATGTCAAGCATAGGGTGCCTTCTGGATTGGGCCAAAAGGTGAAAGCCTTTGGCTGAAGCCATGGAAAGTGATGGTGCCGGGAGCCTCTGCTGCCTCTCTCCAGAGCCTTTGCGTTCATTTTTATCAAAACAGACAGCAAGGCATTGATCTCACATGTACACTTGAAGCAGAAGATGGAAAAATATTAATGTTTCATTGTCTGCATGTTTAAAAGTGAAACCTTTTAAAGAAATAGATCTTCACCAAGGATGAGAGAAATGTTTTTCTTAACTGCATAGCAACAAGCCTTAGCTCCAATTATTTATATCAAATATGAAATTCCCTCAGTGCTTCATTTATTCAAAGCTGTATTTTTACTCAGTTTTGTTTTCACAGATGGCTAAGCTAAGATGCTGTCTTGGGCTTAAATATCTACACAAACTTTGGCAGTCCCCACCAACAAACAAAAATAGATTAAAAAAAATCAACACAGAAAAATTGCAGTTAAACTTGCAAAGCCCTCCAAAGAACACAGCAATATTTTAAACATTTAAAACTATGATTATCTACTGAGGAATTGAATGTGATTCTGTCATTCCAACATGGTACTAAAACAGCCTTTATGGGAACCACTGGTTGTCAAATGACAATTATGAGTGGGACTTTTTTTAAAAAATTCTTTTACAGAAGGCACACGTTTATCATTTGATTCCAGCACATGTTCTGAGTGCTTTGCTCAGTGAAAGTTTATTATTATTCTTTAGGAAAAGAAAGTTGAGTACTTGCAACCAAAATGTACACACTCAGCTGACACTAAGATTCACTTTCAATGTTTTATTTCATGCTTTTTCAGGGTGAAAAAGTGTGGTTTGCTTTGTTGTTGTTTTTTGTTCCGTCTTTTGCGTCACTCAGAAAACAATGGGGATGTGCCACTGTCACACAGGCATGCTGAGCGTAGGCACATTACCCTGTCTATCTACTTCGGGAAATGACTGCTTTTCTATCCAGTGCAAATTAGAACCAATTCATTTTTCACTGCATCTGCTCTTTAAGATGTTAACTTAAAAAGTAACTGAAATTCTCAGGTACTTCCAATAATTATTTTGGTTTTGGTATCATTTTATGTTTAGGGATCATAATTATATTGACCTTATCTCCAAAATAAATATTGTACTCCTACCTCCACAGTCTTCATTTGCTTCAACAGTAATGTGTTTTCCTACTGTTTTTACACCCTGTATGTGGTACTTTGATGATGGGCACTGCTTCAGCTAGCTATAGATGCCCTTTTTCTCAGGCAAACTCAGCTTTCTACCAATGTAGAGGGTTTGCTGAGACCCAGGAGACCACAAAGATTGTAGATCAGGGTATGTAGTACAAGGGTATGGTCATTACTATCTCTAGAGCACATAGCTGTTGAGGTGTCTTTCAACAGATGAGAGGTTCCTTCCTCCTCTGGTCCTATCACCAACCTTCATTTTTGATGCAGCACATTTGAGCTCTGTGAAAGATACATCTATTTCTAGCATGGAGATCAACAAGCAAACTTGAACATTTGAATGTGAGTCATGTTCAGTATTTAAAATAAAACACATCGGGAATGCTTCAACTTCCATGAAGGTCTCTCAAATGAGTTACCATTCTAACACAGCCTCTGTGCCAGTGCAGTAACGCTCATCACGTAGCACAAGAGTGGCTGCCACAATCAGAAACAATTGCTCACTTCTATTGCAGCTCCAAAGAGAGAGAATAACGAATACTTTTCACCAGCTCCTGCCACTTCATGTTTTCATATCAACCAGTCAATCAAGCTCTGTATAAAACAGCATGTGTCTGTTCATTAAGAGGAGAAAAAGTTGATTGGTACCAAAAGATGAGTGCAGAGTGATTTAATTGTAGCCCTTTGGCACATCTGTGTTAGTTATATATTAGGCACTTAGACACTCCACACTGACAGCAACAATGAGAATTATATTGGAATAATATGATTTTTAAAGCTGTACTTACACACACAAAAAAAGAAACCTTTTTGGTCTCTGTGATTAAGTATTCCAGGTAATTTCACATCATCAGTTAGTCTTTGTCCTAAACCAGACTGAAAGCTGTTAACTCCCTCCCTCTGCACAAGCTAGCTGATCTATAAATAAGGAATATGTTCTTACAAAGAGAGTGTTCTTATTGATTGGTGAGATGTATTGTCACAATTTCATTACACTTAATCATTATATGCTTCTCTCCTGCCAGAATTTTTTATTCATCGTCAAGTTAGAGACTTGCAAATTTTGCAAAGGCATCCTCCCTCAGTCTGTAGCTGGGAGCGAAATTGAGTCCTGGCCAGAAGCAAGGTTCACCTGAGTGAAATTACTGGCAATAAGCCATCATTTTACTGTTAAAGTCTGCTGTCTGAATCCTGCTCTGGATTTCTTAACTGGGTTTCTCAGAGAACTTTTACTATTCCAGTCTTCTGAAAACTGTGAAAGTACAGCCATAAGAGGACAGTTTTCTGGCAAGATAAATTGTGGACTGTGGTCTCTCGAGGAATTTTATGCACCAGTCACTTATTACCTTCAATCAGAGAAGAGAAAGGCAAATAAGAGTTGTTTTCTATTGATGAGTGAGCATGATTCATGATATTTTTAATGGCATTTTAGTTATTTACATCTTAGAGACAGCCTGTCTGGGAAGAGCTGCTGAGTGGCTGATCTCTAAAGGACAGAACCTCAAGGGTCTGCTCTGGAGGCACCTCAGCATTGAGTACACTGGTGCTCTGGCATCCCACGGCTCAGCCACTCTGCCAGCACTGCTTCTTGCCAGGCTGTTTCAGCATGGCTGTTAAGTTTGGCTACTTCTGTGCTGAATTTTTGCCAGCTTCTTCACCTTAATGCAGGTTTGAATCCATAGAGTCTCTGCTGAAATCCAGCACTCCTGAAAAATGGGGGCGTCTCAGAGTTCATCATAAGAATAAAAACCATGTTCCTTTAATGCCAAAAGACAAATATAATATAATACTTACTGTATTTTAAAAACATAACCGTATAATCCCTTTTCAGGATTATTTAAATTTCCTGGGGAGCATCTACACTTTATTTTATTAGCAATGTTTAAAGCAGGACAAGATTAGGATGCTGGACTCAGCAATGCGTAGGAGCTTTCTCCAGCCACTCTCTTCCTAAGGGCCAGGGGCAGCCCTGGTCCCAGAGCAGAGGGCAGCTCCTTACACGCACCCATCCAGATCCTGCACCAAGGACCCTGCCCCATCCTTGTTCTGGGGCAGGATGCTTACATACCACAGCATTGCTGATGCTTTCCTCTATGGGCAGAGGGCTTG
The DNA here is from genome assembly GCF_000695765.1 of Mesitornis unicolor. NCBI lineage: Eukaryota > Metazoa > Chordata > Aves > Mesitornithiformes > Mesitornithidae > Mesitornis > Mesitornis unicolor. The sequence goes on along the minus strand of NW_010206390.1, from coordinate 126,795 downwards.
GGGAGCATAAATTGTATGGAGCCTGAAGTGCTACAGCCCTAAGAAGGACAAGAGCACAGGTAGGAATACAGATACAATGTGGCTGAGACCGCACTGGGAAGCCAAGTGGCTGCCTGCCACCCTCAGCAAGGGCTGCGGTGTCTGGCTGGCTATGAGCATTGAGCCATCTTTGTTAAGGAGCCAGCAAGCTTTCAAGTCCTGTCCTAACAATCCCAAATGTGTGATTATGAGAAAAGCATGGCTGAATCTCTTTTATTGTTTCCGTTAGAAATGTATTCTGTGCTAAAACATTTTTGTGGGGCTGGAAATTCTTTTCGAATCTGTTAATTGTTTTCACAATCTACAGTCCTCTCTTACATTTCTAATTGTAACTATTAATCCTCACTCATCTACACGTCCTAGATCTGTGCAAGGCAATAACACATCTTATGCTCAGCAGCACCCTGCCTCTTGACTCATTTGTCAAAAGGATTATTATACAGTTGGTGCTTAATGTGAGAAATTAGCTACATAAACTTGGCCGTTAAAAAGAATGCCTGTACAATACCTGTGCTGGGTATTGGTATGTACACAGTAATTCCCTCCTCAAATATGCAAACACATCTCACTAGTTCCATATATTCATACATGCTGCGAACAAATTTGGAAGTGATTTGAATGGAATTTCACCTTTGTGTCAAGTCAAATGGTGTTATAATTGTAATTAATAAGGACTGGACTTGAATTCAGTCTCTTGATTCATATTCAATTTCTTAAATAAACTTTTTAATCCATTTTAAAACATGACAGATACAGAAAGTGCTTTGTTGTTTTCAAAATGCCATCAGGTAGCTACCTACAAATATTGACACCAAAAGTCTGGCAGATATTTATCATTACCAAGCACTCATCAACACTGGTAAGACAAGACAGCATCCCTGACACTGCATCGGAGACAGGGAAGAGCAGTCAGATCGGCATAGTATCCGTTTCCCTTCAGCCATGTAGAAATTACGTGCTTTCCATTCCTCTCACAGCAAAGAAATTCCCCTTTTCTGTCTAATGAATGTTGTCTACCCAGGCATCTCTGGACAGTTTTCAGAGAGGGTCATTTGATGGTGAAATCCATTAGTAGCTGTCTTATCAGAACGGCAGCTGGCATTGCCCCTACCCTTACTGCCAGAGACTGCAGCCAAATATTTTCTGTTGGCAAAGTATGAAGAAGCCTAGTGAAGCATTCATCTATGCTAAAATTTGGCCTGTTATTTTAATGGTCAGCCCTCAAGCTGCACAAAGGTCTGTTCTCTTCTTGGCTTCTGGTTATTCACATTCATCTAATGTGCTCTACAAGGAGACTGCTGGGAGAAAAATGGCAGAGAAGACACTTTGTTAGTTGTGTCCTGCCTGTCAGTCCCAGCTGCATCGTGGCCAGACGCAGTCAGAGCCTATGTGCCTCATCCTTGGTGTGCAGTTGGGGTTCAGAGGGTCACCTTCTCAGGTCACACCACAATTTCTGCTCCAGGCTCTTGCACAAATCCAACACCAGATCTCAACATTGGTGCTTAGTCTGCAAGGGTCAGTGAGACATCTGCAGGTCAGACTCCTCATGCTCACCCCACCATCACCAATACCCTGGTTTCTCCTGGGCTTTTCCTTGGGCAGTGTGACCCTTCGCTCCTCCTGCTGAGGAGGCACAGACAATTAGAATTCAGCCATCCCCAAGCCCTGTGCACCTAGCTCGCTGCTAACCTTGCATTTGGAGCAAACTCTACCCTTGCTTCTGATTGGGATGCTTCAGGGGTCAGTTTTTTAAACTCATTCCTCTCCCAGTGGTCCTTTTGGGCTGTGCAGGGACAGGTCATAATCCCACCAGGTAAGGACTCCTGCGGGAGGAGGTACAGAGGCATGTGTGCCAGTTTTCTAAAAACACCTTAATATTTGAACTGCTCGACGTGATGTGAGTTGGAATGGTACTCTCACGGTTCGATTTACTTGCCACCAATGCGAAAACTCTTCCAAGACTTCGTAGCTGCTTTGAATGACAAAATCTTTTCCTTCTCCTTTATCTGGCACAAGCTTTCATGGATGATTGCATTTATCCTGCTAAAGCCTGAAGGTATATCAGGCTGCAGATTATACATATATGTGTACAGGTAATTGGGGTGGCATATACTAATGGAAATTTAATTAGAAGCAGCTTTACTCAGGAGATCAGAAAATAACCATTTGCTGAAATAAATCAGATCTTACAAGAGGAGCATGTGTTTTTTTCCCATCACACCTGCTGATATGCAGGAGGCCACCCAGACAGAGGCTGTCATCGTGCTGGCTGATGAAGATAACTTGACTCTAATCTGAAACCCAGACTGGCTTTGCAGGACTACTTCTCTGCTCTACATCTGCTTTCCCATCTCACCCAGACAATTTAGCCACTCGCTTTCTACTTCAAAAGGTGGCATTTATTCTAATTCTTTGTTCACGTTCACCCCATTAAGCTTCCGCTTTCAATCATCAGACGCTGAAGCACTTGACTGCACTGCTAAGCAAGCCTCAGTGTCTGGCTCATGCTGAAACAGCTCTGCACCCTTCTTTATCACTTTGCTGACACTGGACTGATAAAACTTATCTTCTCTGGAGGCTCGTGCAGGGGAGAGACCTTTAAAACAAAATGAAATTTTCTGTGTGTAAAGACAGCGCTGTTCCAACAAATAAGAATTGTGATGGCTTTGCCTGGCTCAGTGTGTGGCCTCAGCCTGGGGACGGTACACAAGGGCTTCTGGGGAAACTTCTGAAATGAGTCAGAAACATTGTGTTATGCTGTATCATATTCGTTTCTTTTTCATTCTGAAGTTTTCAGCAAACATGCCAAGAAAGCTGGAACGGAAGAGCACTTATTTGTATTTGAAATAGCAAATGCATTTCTGGCATGAGGAGGAAGAAAGGTGCCTTCTGCAAGAAAACTGTAACAGTTAAACACAAACCATAAAAAATCAAGTAAAAAATAGGCATGACATAGTTTATTGCCTGGCCCACTCACAAAAAAAAAAAAAAGGAAAAGAAAAGAAAATCTGCTTAACACAGGCAAGTTAGATATAGACTGATTTGTGAATTAACTCCTGGAAGTCACTGAGCTGCATGGTGTTACAGAGAAAATCATAGCATCTATGTGTATCTCCTTGGGGCTTCCTAATCTCAAGCTACCTGAAACCCCTTGAATAAACATAGATCCCTCAGAGATGTGCTGATATTTGTTACCCACACCAGTCCCTCAGGCCTACTAGCCAGGTAGGGCAGAGTAGTACAAGCACAGCACCATGCCCAGCCCTCTCCAGGACTATCCTAAATAAATTGCCTATGGCAGGAGCTCCAGCTGGGGGATAAACTCAGACAAGAGCTACTGTGTGTTGGGATACACTCAGTTGAAGAAACCATTTCTGATGCAGATATGGGTCAATTTTGGCAAAAGCTGTGGGATTAGGTCCTCAATAGCATAAAGAAGCTCAGCTGTAAGTAATCTGATGTACCATCGAGTGGGTTTGTGCTGTATTAGCTTTTTCCCCACAGCTTGGATACCTGCTCTGACCACCACTGAAGTGTCACCAGGTCTCTTTATCCAGCTACAGTGTCCTTACAGGGTGAAACTCTACTGGGAGCCTCATCTGAAGAGGAACTGTACTGCAGGTACAGAGAAGTACTGAGATACCCAAGGAGGGGTAAAGTGTGCCCATCAAGGAGAGTCTGATCTTGTAAACTTCAACAGCCTGGCCTGACATGACATACATTTATTCATCTTCTGCTATCACAAAGCTAATAAATGTAAGATAACTGCCAATTTTGAAAAGGGGAGGGCGGGGGTGGGGGGGGCAATAAAGTTTTTTTTAAAAAAAAAAGACTTTGTATGAGCAGTCTTTTCTATGACAGCTTTTTAAGCTCCCCAGTCTTTGCTGAACCTTTTAATTTTTTTTTTCTCATTATTCCAAAGACCTTCCAGGAGAGCACAAGTAATTTTCTAGTGTGAGGGCAAGGCAGTGTGTTCCTGTAAGATGCTCTTTGAATATGGAGATTCTTATTTTCTTTGAAAATGAGGATCACATAATAATTTTGTCTTTCCAGTTTCTCTGTGCTATGAGCATGTGGAGGTTGCAAATTCACTGTGGCAGCTTTGATTTCCTTTTACATTTGTCCTTTTTCTGTCAATGCTTCCTTAGGAAACAGAAAAGCCCAAACAAGAAATTGCATGTACCTGTGGGCAAGCCACTGTTGCTGGTTTGCAAGGAGGAGGGAAACAAGGTGCAACAGTTGAGTACAGGAACAGTAGGGGCTCAGAGACTATAAATGAGAGTCCCATAGCCCAAACAAAAGCTGTCTGGCCAGGTGAGATTGAGGAGGAGATGGAGACTTTATGCTGGTGTAGGCTGGAATGGCTGTCCTTTCTTCTCTCTTCTTTTTTCTATGAGTTTTGTGGCTTATAGCTTAGTAATAGCGTGAAGGTTTAAAAGAGTAACTTTTCTCCTCCTTTTCTTTGTTGGTTTTGGACGTCGTTCTTCTCGTGCTCATGAACCAACTGAAATACTAGGTTAATCTTTCTTCCTTTAGAAAAGAATTTAAAACCCACAAAACTCTTCTAAGTGTTGTTTATCAAGGCCAGTACTGCTTTCTATCTTCCTTTAAGACTTACTGGGCTCAAAACTTTAGGCATCCTCTGAATCCAAAAAGCAGAAGAATCTTTAACATGGAAAATGCAAGAGCTTTACTTTCCTCTATGAGATACCCAAAGTAGATTGAGCTCCTACAAAATTACCATCCCAGGAGAGTTGTCAAATTTAAGGTTTATCTCAGTTTTTCTTTCCTTTAAGGAAAAATTTCTCAGTGTAGACATAAATTCAGAAATCCTTCTAGAAGCAAAACTCCTGCAAGAATCCTGACCTAGAACTAGAATGCAGAGTGTTTTCTGTCCTTCTTAACCATTAGTAGCTGAATCTGGTGAAATCTGAAAGTTGGAGCTGTTACAGTCAAATCTTTAGGATACAGAAGATGAAACATCTTAGTTTGAGTTAGCCAAGAAATTAATATTTTTTTGTTTAATGTACGGCTGCATGGGCTATTAGAAGAGGAAACATATGGAACCGTAATTGAAGAAAAATCCTTTTTCCAGTGATAGGATCAAAGACTTTTGGTCTCTGCTTAATTTGTAATAGTCTAAGTGGTACATCTGTTCAAAAATTGAAACAAAAAACTCTAGACAGAGGTAGTGTTATTGATTTTCTTCTTATTTTTATAAATGTCATATTTAAATCAAAACAAGAGCAGCATCACAGCAATTTTATTTCAGTTTGTTTTGGCTGTACTATAAGTACAAAGGCAGGTGGATGCTCACATGCAGGCATATTAAATTTTCACATGTCCTTTAGGAGAGCTAGGAATTTTTTCCTTCACTTGTCAAGGAGGAAGAAATGTTATAAATTTACAACTGATTAAATTGATCATATGAAATATTAAGCATGAGTTAACTGAGTTTTTCAAGTCCTTTTTGATTGACCAGTGGTTATCTTGGGTTCTTAGCTGTAGGCAAATTATTAAAGATTAATAAAAAATATATCCATTGATCAGAACTTAAAGCTTCTAGACTGCTGCTCCACTGGCATCCTGCTCCCATACCTCTCAGCAGACTTAGGGCAAACACAGTATTTTTGAAACTTCATTGGCAGCAAGGTGTTTCTTTGGTTTTTTCCACCAGTTTCTGACACTGAAGTCAAACTCTGTGATGGGCACAAAAGCATGATGCAGAGAGCTGTCACAGTACCTCTGTAGTGGAATAAAGCTGGGAAGGGTGTGTGTGCACAGACCCATGTATAGAGAGCAAAGAGACAGAGAGAGCGAGCTCACAAGTTAGCTCAGCAGGAGTGTACCGTACAAAGCCCAATGACACTGTGATCCAAACCATTAACTGTGGTGGTTAACTCTGCACCCACTGCTTCCCTTGCCATGTCCCTGCACTATCAAGGAAAAGCAGGATGGTCTCCAATTCACTGATGCAAATATTTCATAGACTTTGACTCCTAATGTAGCAGTGTGTTTGCCTCTGCAGAGATGCCTGGGCTTTTGCTGTGGATTCTGTAGTCTATTATCAGCTTCTGTGCAGAATTCTGTCACCAAGACCCAGCTTCAGTCATGTGGCAGCCGAGTGGAGCTGCTTGCAAAACCTCCACTTCCTTACTCTGGAAAGTAAACATTTGAAGGAATAATACTAGCAAATTCTGAAACAAAGCTCAGATTTGCTGATCCTGGTCTTGGCCAGAAGTGGACTGGCCACGAAATAACCTCTCTGTACTTTACTTTTATTTTTTCTGAAGTTTTTTTCCAAACAAATACTAACCTTTCTGCCTATCAGAGACTGTGGCCTCCTTGTATACAGGAAGACTGGAAAACCTTTTGCAGCCTCAAAAATGGCTGTATATTTTCTCTGCAGATGAACAGAAGTACAGATTTCATCTAGCTTTGCCACCTGGTGCAATTGTGGTCCTGTGCCAGTGTTTTACAAAGGACTTTCTACCTGCTCACACAGTCACATTTTATCTCCTTAAAAATAACCCATAATTTTGTTCTGACTAGCATATACTCAATTGTACTGACATATGAAGTAAAACAACCAAGCAAAGCTAGGACCTAAACACACTGAGCTTTCATTAACTGAATTTTGAAGAATGATCTAGAGAGTTTGAATTTCATCCCTGAGTTTACAGGCTCTGCAGCAGAGCCCAGAGCATCATTCGGCAGCAATGGCTTCTGCTATCCCTCCTGCATTTCTTTCCTCCCACCAATGCATATGAGATGACAAAAAGGGGAGCAGAGGATTGCATGTGCTCTTTCATATTTACTTTCAGGTTGCAAGTTCTCCTATTATACGCTGATATCAATAATATGTAGGATAAAGTTTCTGAGTAGTGCAAATAAGGAAAAGAGCATTACTTCCTGAAACTACTTTAGTTTCATCCTAGAAAAAGGTTTCAATAATATCAGTGTGTTCAAGAAACTACAAATGTATATATTTTTCAGATATTGCAAAGTAATGTCTGTCTTTTAGGAGAGAGATTTTGTTTCTCAATCAGCCTTACCACTTATTTCTCAACGCAACCTCTTTCCTTTATTTTGATTTTTTATTTAGATTATGTCTCAGTCTCATTTTGAAGTATTCCTTATCAAAATATTTTTCCCCAACTTTTTCCTTTTTTCTGGTTTCTGTTGCAGAAGTATAAGAACAAATCAAAAGCCAGAATGTGTGGCACTTAGACCATAATAAACTTCACTCCTTTCTTCTTTCTCTGTCTTTCTCTTGCTATGAAAGTGTTGCTGAAATGGTCTAAGCTGTAGGATAATTTCTGTAAGATAAGAGGAAGGCAAGAAGTGAAATTGTGCAATAAGAGCTAGATGTATTGCCAAGCACATTTTCCCTGTGCAACAGGATAAGTTAGCAAATGGGGAATTCAGAATGGCTGTCCGGAGTTCAGAAAATCAATGACTCATCCCAGTGTGTTGTGCTTACAATGTAAATGGGTTTCATGTTAACTCTGCCCCCAGGAAAACCCCATAACTTCTTATGAGCATTGACCCCAAGATGCACAGCCTGGGGCAAGGCCCCTAATGAACCATGCTGCATGTTATGGTCCATGTGACAACTGCTCACGTATCCCAGCCAAGCAATGTTTTTAGCTTAGATCAACCTGCTGAGTGCTTTCAAAGTGTTCTACCACTTGTCTTGAAGAAGCAGTTTTTAGTGGCAATAGGTCCTTACACTCACATATGGCTTTCCAGAGGCATGATTTTTATTTCTTATGTGACTTGTTTTTCTGAGTTATTCATGAAGGAACTCAGAATCTGCATATCACCTAGATGCACAAGCTGGTTCAGTGAGCAAAACATGTGTCTGCATGCAGGGCAAGTTGTTCTGTATAGAACGATGAGAAGACAAGCCCTTGTGAGAAGGTATCTTTCCAATCTACCATACGGAGTGTTGAGGGGATTTTGATACTGATTAATGTATGGATAGTTAACAAAGCACTAACAGTTTTGCTGACACTGGAAAAAACCCCATTTATTGTGGAGTGCAGAGGTACTAGGCTATGGCATTAGAGAAAGAGATTTATCAAAAATGTACAAGACAGGGCTTGGATGCAGCACATCTGTCAGTGGTAGTAACAGCTTTTCTCTGCTGATGATTTTTCTGAATTGAGTCTCAGAAAATTATTCTACTGAATATATTCCATTCCACTCTAAAAAGTAATGTGACATTTGAGAAATATCTTTTGGTGTCTCTTAAAAGCTATTGTGGATATCTTGAGAAATTTGTGTTTAAATATGATAAATTTCTCACTCTATATGTGTAGCTTAAGATGAAGCACATAGGATGCTATTTAATTTATGGTTTCAGTTCATGCTGTGGACAAACTAGATGTTTATACTAGCTGATCTAAAAGTTTGGAGCAGCAGTGATGTAACAGTACAAAAAAATTTCCCCTCTTTGAAACCTGTTGTCACACACCAGGTCTGAATATCCATCTTGTAATGATATTTCATGCTTTGAAATATGACAAAGTCCATGATCGCTAGTTGTGATTTCTGACAGCGAGATGCAAAGAAGATTGACATTTGGTAGGTTGTAGGTATTTCTAAGCCAAAAAAAATTCAAGCCAAAATCACTGCTCAGCAGAAGCATCTTTGGAAAAGCTTGTAATGTTTTCAGCAACAGCATTGAAAAAGTGGGTTTGACAACTCTTTTACAATTACTGAAAAACTAAAAAGATAGACTTTTGGAACAATTATGGTAGGTTTGTATGTAGTTTTGCCATATGGTTTCATCTGCTTTTCCAAAAAGATAAAAAAATTAGAACTGTTCCCAGCACAGATCATCGTTGAAATTATTTTAAGTGACTGCTCTGTAAAAATGCAATTTACAACTTGATAAATCAACAGTCTCATAGGCGCATCTAAACTCCATTATACTGAAATGAAGTTGGGAACAAAAGTGAATCATAGTAGTGCTTTTGAGTCAGAAAATTATAAATTACTGTTGCAGGATTAACTTTTTTTTTTAGAGTAAATTAACAATAGTTTATCCTTTTCTTTTAATGCTGCTAAGCCTCTTAGGTGCTTTCTCTTCTGCAGAAACCAAATGTTTAGTTTTATTAAAGGGACTTCAAATTCTATATTCTATCAGTAGGGATATTATTTTTTGTAATGTTTTGCCAATTGTTTCATTGTGTATTTATACAAGTCACATATTTTAATTTCTGAACATCCTTTATCTGTCACCGCACTAGAGAGTTTAACTGAAGCTGGGAGGATACAAAGATTTAGTCCTTTGTAATAAAGAAAAATATGTGTAATTTCTTTCAAAGAAAATAAAGAAGTACTAGGAGGTAATTTTCTCAGGGAATCAGTATGTGGAAGTAAAGCTTTTTGCATTCCTTCTTTGTCCTTCAAATAAAGCACTTATGTGACTTGGTGCAAAGTGAGTCCTGTAGCACCACGATTATGTGTAGCTAAAGGATTTTTGTCTGACACCAAGCTGATGTTTTTAATCCAGCTGGATCTGAGAGAGACCAAAGTTCCTGTCTCCCTTCAGACTGGGTCAAACAAGTTGTTGAAATAATCTTAATTAGGTGATCTAACAAATGCTGCCACAGGTGGCAGGGACTGTCACAGTTGCAGTTCTGAAGCATTTGGAGAAGTCACATGCAAGGCACTTTCTTTTACAGGGCAGGATAGATGCAGGTACACAAATACACTGAGTCATTTGTTAATCCTTTCCACACTGAATCTCTCCTACTGCTTTGCTGCTTTCCAAGTGAAAAGGACTGCAACTGGTATTCCAGTGCTACTGTACCAGAGGTACTGGGCAAGGAATTGCTGCCACCTTTTTCTGCTCTTGGATCCTTCTCTGTGTCTGTATTCAAACTTGATTTCCTCCAAGCACTCAGCACCACCTGGGCAAGGACTGCTCTGAATGCCAGCAAGCTTGTGTATCTAGTGGATTAGGCTGTAATGCACTAACTGATCATGATATAGTGACCTGCATTAAAGAAATCAGCAATCTCACAGAAGGAGATTTCATCTCAAGTGTACAATCAGCATGGCATCAGATCAGGTGCCAAGTAGGAGATGCTATGCCATTAAGTCAAAAATGCTTGATGGTGCATGAGATAAGTAGCTGTGCTTTCAGTAGCTTGCAGTGTATTGGTCTTGTAATGTCGAAGAACAGCTTGATAGACAGGGATTCACAGCAAACTACAGATGTACTTTGAACGGCCATGTGCCAGGACTTTCCCACCTTAGTATTGCATTCACAGTGACACTTTGTGTGGGAATTTTCATCCCATTTGAAACCTGCCTTAGCATAGTTTGGGGAGTGACAGAGAGGGTTCTAAAAAAAAAAAAGTAAAGAGCTTCCCAAATCCCACCAGCTTCCTCCATGTCATGGCTGTTCCCCAGAAATGCAGACAGTATTGAAAGACCCTCAGCATGGTTCTGTTTCCAGTGACATCCCATGCTAGGCTGTGCTTGACTTCAAACTTTTGTCTTCTGTGCTGAGGAACTTAAAGGAAATGATACTATACAGAAAAAACAAAGATCATATTTCATAGAGCAGAGACAGAAAACTCCTACAAAAAATTCAGGCATTTAAAATCATATTAGAAAGACACCATCAATCTTCACTTAGTATCACTTCTGTCAATGTGTCTATCACAAAGCCACACACAAAACAGGCATTTTTGTTTTTTATATATTTCAGTGGTGTCATTATCATTTTAATGATTTGCCATGTTCTCTGTTCAGCCTTAATTTTGCCATTAATGTGCTGTTGTGAGTTAAGCTTTGGAATAATCCCTTTTCCATTTTTAAAATTTTATTTTATTTGTATTCAGCAGAGATTTTGGAACAGAAGGCAACCCATGTTTCTCTCTCTTGTTTTAGTAATGGCCACTCTGGTATCCACTGCTGCCCTTCACATGAGAAACTCACTCATGCTGTGATATAAAGGTGGGATATCAGTGGGAGACATGGGAACAAGGGTGTCCATTCCCCTGATGTAGGGGACGAGCACTATCCTTGACGTAGAGTTAGCAGGTGGGAGGCAGATGTGAGCAGGCAGGTGTACATCTGAGGGAGGGCAGAGAGGAGAGACCCCACTGCACACCAGCTACTAGGATGCTTTAGGATGCAGCGCTGAACTCAGTGCTGCTTTCTGTTCTGCCTTTCAAATCCAAATTCCCCAAAGGTAGAGGGATCATTTCACTTGGAAAAAGAATGAACCATTCTTGTAAAATCAACAATGCCGATGGCTGCTTCCAGTAACTCCTCAGGACAGCTGCAGGATCAAGACTTCTGCTTCACCAAGTAGGATTAGGTTTGCTTGTTTCGGCTGTTAAACAGAAGACATACCTATCGCCTGGAAGGGGATAGGAAATTACTAGCCTTATAACAGTGTTTCCACAGGGAAAATCATTGAGGCTTGGTCTCCACAAACACATAACTTGGGAGATTTTTGCAGTTACTGCAACAAACATGATCAACCGCTGCCTCATTTGCACAACGATGGGTAATAGTTCAACAAAATGAGAAGCGATTTCCAGCTGACTCTGAAAGTTCACAGCTACTATGAAGGGCTTAAGTGCCCCAAAGTGAAGTATAGATTGGAGAACTGGGAAGATGAGCCTGTTCTCCAAGCTGAGTAGAGATACCCAAAAATTCCCACTACCCTGAAACAATTAATGAAAGCAGGATGGAAGGTGAAAGCCCTAGCACTAATTAGCAAGCAGGTAAAACTGAGTGATTGTTGTCTGCAGCTGACGTTCAGGAGAACTGGAAGAAGGATGGCATAGAAATTATTTTGGCTTGTATGATGTATGTCATGGGAGAGGAACAGCAGATTGTTGGAGGAGGGTGCAAAGCTAACGCACAAAAATGAAAGCAATTGCTTTTTGTTTTAAGTAGCAAACAATGCAGGCTTTTTTAATTAGGACAAATGAAATAATCTATAGAAAATTATCTGCATTGAGAAGATGAACAAGGGAAACAATATCTTCATGTATCTGAAAGAAATGGGGAAGCCCATTAGCCAGTCTTCGTGACATAGTTAAGACTTTTTCTATTATATTTCTTCATGTAATAGCTGCTCTTTTTTGAACACAGTGGCATTTTTCATCTAATCTGATGATGATTTAAAGCATTTATGCATTCTAGTTACAATATGAACCACTGCTCTTTCACCACAGGGCTCACATTTAAGATCCGACTGCTGTGATTTTCACTGCTGCTCTGGTTGAAGGTCATTTAGTTTAGGAAATGGAGAGGGCAGTTGCCAAAAGGTAATCTCCTCTCATTTTACCTGGCAATTGTCTGTCAAGTTCAAATCATGGCATTAAAGACCACTGCTACAGCCTGCCGGTAGCCTAGCCTAAAAAAAAACATTGTGGCTGAGACACACTGTAACCGCTTCTAAGTAAATTTCCCAGAATGTTTGCTTTGCTAATATGGTACTTGCAGAGCAGGTCTGATTGATTGGTCACATCAAAGGCAGTGCCCAACTCATAACTCCATTTCATGACTATGTAATTCATGATATGTTGGGTTGCATTATGTCATAATAGTACTCATAACAATTATGCATTCTTTTGCTCTTTCTCCCTCAAACCCACAAATTCTCAATATCATTTTGGGATGAAATTATTTTCTTCAAAGCTCATTTCACTCTGAGCAGTGGAATTGTGATTAAAAAGACCCAAACCACCAGCCCATCAAGCCTGGCATTATATTGTGTTCACCAAGGCTTAGTTCGTCTGATTAGGAGAAGAAAAACAATACTGGCAGGTTGTCTTAGTAGTTTTTACACAATACATTCAAATACACGTGAACATGTATTCCTTTTTCAGGAAAATAGAGAAGCCAGGCTCATCATTGGTGACTACAATCTGTAGCTAAAAATATTGCAAGGGAAACTCTGTTCAGAGGTCAGGTCACTTTTTGAAAGGCAATATACCTAAATATTTCCATGTTCATTGCCTTTACCTGTTTTATTGTTTAACAGCACACAGATCATTGGCATCGCTGCTAAATTTTAAAGCCTATATATGTCATACATATTTATTTTATAAGACCACCACTGGAAAGGGAAGGAAAACTTAACCACCTCCCTCCAACAAACTGACCTTAAACAGATCTGCAATTTGGAGTGACATTGATATCTCGCACACACACCCACTATGAAGCAGAACGGTATCGAACATTCCCACTTTACCATCAGGCATTTCCAAATGTCCTCTACACTATCTTCGTTCAGTGTGTTTTAAGAAAAGACTGGGAGCATTAAACTGAGTTTAGTGAAAAAGGGCCAACATATGGCCCTCTCTGCGGGGTATCTGCTCAGAGCGCGACATAAAAGCTGCAGAGAGAAGAGGTGATTTTACTGATTTCCTTGCATATATGTGGGGGGCACAGCAGGTAACTTAATTGGAAAGGCATCTAGGGACCTCTCTGTCTTGAGGGCAATAAATACTGGAGATGCTGAACCTCCCTTTGGGAAACTGAATAGCAAATTCAAAAGTGGGCACAAATTTCGATCCATGGACTAGCATTAAACAAAAGATAACTGGAAGCCTGTCAGTTGGGAAGTTGGCAGTTCCCTAGATTGCAGAAGTAAGCAGGACACTTGGCTTTTGGCTTGCAAACAGAAACTACCGTTCTGCTGCTTAGCAGTTAAAAGTTATCAGACTAGCAGTGAAAATCCATAGCCTACAATATCTTCAGGTTATCTTGTTACTTTCAGAAGAATCTGTCCAGTTGCTCTTTAGCTTTTTATTATATGAAGATTTAAAAGTCATATGATGTGCCCATGTGAGTAGTAAATCCACATATCCATGAAAAAGTATTTAAAGATGGTCTTTATTGATTGCGAAAAGCTACTAAATTTCTTTTGCATGTATCAACCTTGGAGAGCATCGCACCTTATGCTCAGGGTGTCTGCTTATGAAATGAAAAATTTTGCCTTATTTGGGACCTGTGTAGGAAAATTGATTTATCAGTAAGAAGTGGGACATGAAAGAACCTTTTACTTTACCAATCATGTGAACTTACTTTTCCAGGTGATTGTGTAGACTCTAGAAAACGCATGTCTATTACCTTTGAATTTTGCATGGTGTATAAACATCTTTTTCTCCAATTTTTTCTTGAAGAAGCTGAGTTTAGGCTTTTCTGAATCTGAAAGAGAACGTATATATATATCCCCTGACCTTGTGTCACTCTTCTTCTCTCACATCTTTCACCTTTCAGAGAGTACCAGGTGACTGCAGATGAATTGTTTTTCACAAGAACATTTCCTAAAGCCTTTGTGTTCATCTGACTTAAGGAAAACAAGTATAGTCAAGAAAGGTGGCTTCTAACCCCACGTTTTCACTTTGGGAATCAACAAACAAAAGAGAAATCCTCAAGTGCTTAAGATGCTTCATAGGTTTTTTTTGTTGTTTTTTTTTCTGTATACTGAAAAGCCTCTGGTATTACCTTACTGATACTCCTCCTGTGTGACTAGTAACAAATGTTTTATGAGCAAATACAGAATAAAGTGACCTTGATATACCTAGACAGAAATAAAAGAAGATATCTGAATGAAAAATATTTATACTCATCAGAAAATTAGCTGGCACTGTTTGTACAAATTATTTACCAAACTTGGATAGTTAGGAACTGCCTCTGGTCTGAAGAAGAAAAGTGAAAATTCCTGATAACCACTTAAAGTAAAAATTTTGATAAGCATTATTTTAATTTAATTTTAAAAATAGAAACACCAAGACTCCTCTGAAATAGGACTTCAACTTGGATTTTTCATCCTGATAAAATCAAAGAAATTTGTTAATAAAGAAATTCAAGCTCCTACTGATTTTTATTAATCATTTCCCTCAGTCTTTCAAAGCAAAGATCTTCTATTTGATACAAAGAGACTTGGATAAAATCACCAAAAAGTGATTGCCAGAGTTTGTTCAGTTGAGTTGCTCTTTACTGGCAGTTTACTGCAAGTGTTCCACGTTTATTTGAGCAATCAGCACAGCGTTCCTCTTCGTTGGCTTTTGCCATAGTGCAAATTACACAACTTAAAGCTCTAAACAAACTTTGGGGGATTTTTTTGTTTCATATTGCTTGAATAGTGAACTGGAAGCTGAATACTTGAAAGGTTGAGAAACCGTGTTATCAATAGTTAAGCTGAGCTGAATGGCAGCATAAAGCTGGACGAATTGAAATATCTATAATGGTAAAAAAATGCAGGGCCTTGAACAGATACATTTCAGAAGAGCGTTTTCCTGTAAGTGCTGCATGTCATCCAGGGGTACTACTTGCTATGAGGTGTTGCCCTCAGGGGAAGCAGTCAATTCCTGGAGCTTTCCATGGCCTTTCCTTCTCCCCTTCCTTACTGTATGTTCTATACTATGTTTAAAATAAATTTTCCTGTGGGGTAAAATTTGAAAGCAGTCACCACCAGTCAAAGAAATATTTTCTATTTATTAATATCCATTTTTTAACAAAACCTTATATCTCAAGAAAAAGTAATATATCTGATTTTTTTACATTCTATATTTCTTCTGGATCTGAAATGGAAGTCAATGCATTATTGTTATTGCAGTTGTGTCAAGATAGAATAACAGAAATCAAGGCCAGAATAAAAGTCAAAGCTGCATGTATCTAGTAGATAATCTCCAGCAATCAGAGTCTTTAGAGCCTTCCTTTTAATTAAATGTTTGTGTTTGGCCTCAGGAGAGGTGCTTCTACTCTGGTGGTTTTACTGGGGGCAATAGGACCTTAGTGCCAGCCTGGTCAATGCTTACACAAAGTGGTCCCAAAAAATGTTCAGTGTACCATGGCTGGCACGTGGGGCTGTGTGAGAGAAACTCTGTCCCTGAGCGCAACTGGAAGGAGGAATCAAGGGAGCAAAATGCCTCCCACCCCAGGGCTGCTTAGATCCTGCGGAGCTTTGCTCCCTCCAGAAGAGGCCAGGAATTAACATGGAGCTGGGTGCCGCCAACATCCGTGGAGGTAGCTCTCCCATCACACCTGGGCACTGCAGTGTTGGGCAGGGTTAGCTTTGTTGGTAGGAGCACTTTCCTTCATGTTTGATTTTGGATCAAGACAGTGCTTTTGAAGCAAATTGTGGGATTTTCCCTCTTGGCCCTGTCTGGTTCACTTTGCCAGGCAGGGCTGAACCACCCAGGTCCCTTTTGGAGTGAGCTGACCTGGGTCATGCCCTCCAGGAGGGCATCTAATGCCTTCTCATTCCTGAAGAGCACTCATTCATATCCGAGTTCTAGATAAACCCAGGCAGAAGTGCACAACCTAAACATAAATCCGAGGGATACTGAGTCCACAGCATGGGCTGTTTACCTCCATATGCCCTTTGCTCTTGCACTACAGCGTTTGCAAATGTAGTTACATCTGTATCTCCTAAGGAAAGAAAAAATGGTCATTGCCAGCGTATTGTTTGTTGCCTGGTGATTATCTGTATAGTTCAGTGATGAAAGACTAAATTTCGGGCATTGATTCCTTTTATGACTTTGCCAGAAAGTATTTATCTCACTTTGAATTCTGGCTATCAGCTTTAAATTGTAATAGTCTTGTAGAGCATTGTACTATTTTTTGTAAATGGTTGGTAAGCAAACCCGAGTTCATTACTCTATGTATCCAAGCAGGTATTTTACTCTGTTTAAATGGCTATTGAAATTGCTTCTTTACATCCGAATATTTACATACGTGTTGCTAGCAATTGTTGCAAATGGAAAGACATATTTTTTCCTAAAAGGGCAATCAACAAACAAAATTAGAAAAACTTGACACCGTAATAAATCAGAGTAACAACAAAATTGTAAAAATCATTTGTAATGACATATTTTGTTGCTGTTCTTGTTTGCTAGATTAGATTTCTGCTAAAGGTAATTGAAGAAAAAATTGTTCTGGTTAGAGGGATAAAATACAATAAATTAAATGAGCTTCTTGAACTCTGCTTAGGCTTTAAGATATCATATCAAGGAATGAAAACACATTAAACAAGCATAATAGTTACTTTGTGTGGTTGACCATAAAATACTTATGGTCCAGCTTTTCTGTCACACCACAGGCAAGGCCTCTCGAATAAGGCCTTTTCGTGCCTCTTTCAACTACTAAATTAGTGCGAACAGGTGGAAACATAATTTGTCAGAAAACAAATATTGAAAAATTAAAAATATCAGTAGTCTTCAAAGTACTGTATCCCTGAAAAACTCACTAAAACCTCAAAAGTAGTTTTGAGCCTACAAAACTCACTTTCTTCACTTGTCCTTCTTTCCTCCCTCCGCTTTCTCCTCAGAAAGGCTGAGTCAATCAGGGTAGCAGTCTGAGGTTGTTATTTTGTTTGGATTTTTTAAGAAAGAAGAACAAACAAAGAACTAAGCTCTCACAGATGGCAGTTCCCTCTGTAACTGGTATGGGGGAAGGAGCAATAACATTTTTTTAACAGCATCTTTACACATCTGTAGAAAACACTTAGGATTTTTTATTTCTTTTTTATTGTTTACTAAATCAAAGCCAATGCATCTGAGGCTTATAGTGATGATAGCAAAAATTACAAAGACCTTTCATATGTAAAAAGACTTTTTGCATGACTGAAGATTTGAAATGTATTATGCCAATCTTGTATTCAAAGGCCAGCTTTGTGGGGTTTGAATTCTAATATGTGATTTTCTGGAGGCTTTTTGTTTCTTGGGTATTTTCTCTTTTTCTTTAATTTTCATGAGGTTTGTATTATTAGTACTCTGTAACAATTTCATGGGGCCTTTCCTTTGAACCCTGCACATGAATAAAAGAGCTAGTTTTGCTTTAGGAATCAGCCTCTCTAATAGGTCTTCTGGCTCTGGAAATATCCCCAGCATTCAGAAGACTGTCAGACAAACCTTCATCAGCACTTTAGCGCTGGCTGCACGGTGCAGCACACAGCTTTGACATTCGAAAGATCTTTGTGTTCCGCTGTTATGCATCCAGAATGGATGTGTCCTCTCACTCTTGGGGGATTTGGTAGGGGACGGTAAGGCACTTAAAAGAATTAGAACCACAAAATATTTTTATGGCTGAATATCATGTTTTTAATGAAAATTGTCAGCTCCTCAGAGTTCAAGGTTGCTTTGTTTTGCTGTTGCTGTTCTTGAGACATAATCTGTCTGCGGTGATCCATCAGCTGTTTAAGACTTTCAGAGAAATAGTTGCTGTCAGGTTTCCTGCTTCCTGGACTTGTACCCATTAACTGATTCATCCCAAAAGGTTTGGCTTTTCTTTGACTCATCTCCCAACTGTCCTGGGGGTATGTACCTGCTTGTTACTTACATAAAACAATTCCTACAGCCCAGGTTGCAATCGTGGGCCCCATGACTTCTGTGGAGTCAGGATTTCCAGTCTTGCTACTCATTTTTCTGCCTTGGCACCCCATTTGCCTCGTGCAAATCACATTGAGCAGAACAAGTTGGCTTGCTTGGAAATAAAAATTTGTTAGTTACAAGCAGCTGGGTGAAGAAATGTTGGCTGCAGGTACTAACTCATGCAAGTGTTAGCAAGCATGTGAGTGTCAAATAGCCAGCATGGGGTAAAAGTCATTGATTTTGAAATAAAACTGATTCAAAAGGTTGAGGCCAAATACCCTCTTGCTGTGCCAAAACTAGCAGCTACCAAAATGGAAATCAAGAAAGATGTGACCCAGGAGCTCTTGCGTTTACAAGTTACAGCTATATTTAAAATTGAGGGCAACAGGGATCATTTGCCAATTTAGAAGTGTTCGTACCTTTTAACTATCAGCAGTTTCTGTGCTAAATGAGAAAGATACAATTACAAGAGCTCAAGAAGCAGTCTTTCTCTTGATGACATATTTGGATACGTACAAATGAGAGGTAGCCTACAGCACTTCAGCATCTCAGAATCCTTTTCATAAACAATCCCAAAATTGTCCTGCAAAGCAGTATCTATCTACCTTACTGACAGATTCAGAACAAATTGTGTTGTGTGAGGTTCAATTTTTTTTAATAGACTAAAAAAATTTGCACAGCTATGCAGATGTTTCAGCCATTTGGCTTACTGTAATCAAGTATGGTGAAGAAGCTCTAAGTGCATTTCAAGTTTATAACATGTCAGTTCAGCTGGCTCGATTATTTTTTTCTATAGCAAGTCTGTTGGAAAATGCATTCAGTGGAGCAAAATGGTGCTACTGCTAATATTAATAATAATACTTAGCACTTCAATTGCATTTCATATTTTCAAAGTGCTGTACAAATGCTAATTAATTAGACTGTGAAGCTAAAAGCCAAATAGAGAAAAAGCCTTGTGTCATTGCTTGTAGAACAAGTTTTCTTGATTATTGCACTTTAAATATTTTCCTTGAGAAAGCACTAGTAATTCAAGGAACAATTAACTGCACAGAGCACAGCAGGGGCTGGGGGAGGTGGCAACTGCCACAAAACCCCCAAGGATGCACTGATCCCAAAGCTGTGACAAGCTCTTGTGATTTTAGTGTTTGGAATGAAAGAAGATGTCTTTATTCCAGAATTAGGCTTTTAGTTAAGTGACAGAAGTGGAACAATTGTTTTCCCATTCTTTGCAAAATCTAGTTCAATGTTTTTCTAATTCCACCTTTGCAAGTTTTTCATTATTTCTCAAATGTTAAAAACCCACATACCATCTCCAAACACATCTTCACCGCTCTGCTATTAAGAAAAACAAACCACTTCACAACTGCTGTCAGGGGTCGCTACATAGTCACCTCACAGTTTGGCCTATAAAACAAGCTCTTTTTGCAGCAAGAGTGAGTGACCAAGACCCCCATCAGGACACAGGGTCCCAAAGAAAGGATGGTTCAGCTGCCAAATCCACTTCACTGCTCCTCTGAAGATCTCATGTTAGCTGAAGAGGGAAAGCCAACCCTCTGTCCTTCTTCAGAAGAGGTCCCACACTAGTAGTTAGAAGTCTGAAAATGTCCTCATAGTGGAGGCACTTCTCTGAGAGCTGAGCTGAGCTGCTAAGGGCAGTGTGGGGGAGTTTTCTTTTTCCTGGAAATGACCATTCCATTTCAGAGAAAATCAAATGAGAATTACAGTTAAATAAGACCCCGGGCTGTGCACTGGTAGCATTAATTTCACATCAAGTGGCACAGAGACGTGAGTCATTCCCAAGTGGTTGGTGTGCTGCCCCAGGGTTCTCTCCCCTGAGAGCACTGTCATCCACTGGTGCTGTCATAGCTCCTCAGGACCATTCTTACCCATGACCTACCCGGGTCCTTCCTCTGAGACAGCCCCACACTGCCATTCCATGTTGGAAATGCAGCTTCAAGGAGAAGGCAGCATGGTGTTACTCCTTCTCTCTTAGGAGAGTCAGTCTCTCTTTGTCTCTCTTCTCTTTGTTATTGGGGTTTTTTTTCATTTTTTTTTTATAATCACATACAAAAGTTTGTTGTGAAAGGCCAGAATATGCTAGAATGGAGTCTACTGAGCAACAAGGTATTTCGTTAGACAAGTTGAAGTGGTAAAGTCTTTTGCTTTGTTCTGGACATTAATGTTTCCATGCACACCATGGAAAAGAATCATGATATTTAGCCAAATTTATTAATATTTGAAAGGGACTTTACAAACTCTTATAACTAATAGAGAGATAGAAATAAAGGTAAAATAGTAGGGTTTTTTTTCCTTCTCTCTCAGACTTAATGGAAGAATTGTTATTGCCTTTGAAAGAAACAAGCTTTTTATCTTGAAAACGCTGCTACATCATGTTGCTGTTTCAAAAAGACAGAAACAGGCTATTGTTTGGGAATCAGCATTTCAGGAATTTTCTTTGTCTTCACTGATTTTTTTTTCAATTTCCCACTATAATCACTATGATGAAACGGCAGCTAATTGTTGGTCTGACCACTAGGTCTTCGTTAAACAATTAATCTTTGGTTTCATGAAAGCAGGGTGTCTAACATTCTATTTTCAAATTGCTTCTTGAAATTGGCTTGGTTTTATCTGTAATACTAAGAAATCACTGTTATTATATTTTTTGTAATTTGTATATGAGCAGTTCTTCTTCTCTTTTGCAATACAAATGCAAGGTGCTTCCATAACTTTGCTGACAGTATGTTATGATGATCATTTCTCATATAAGACTTCTCAAAAAAAAATACATTGATATACTGACTTTTTCAGACTTCCATTTTGCAAGGGAGGAGATTAGGTGGTAAAATTGGTGAAATTACTTTTTGTGAATAAATTATCCAGCCAATATATTTAATTTTGTGGTTGACAGATTGTTTTGAAACTGGCTGTGGTTTCTGTACTGGTATGATTTGCTCACATGTAATCCCCTAAAATAACTGGCCCCACAGCTCAGACTGCCAGGAATTTCGTCACCTCCTGATTTATACTGAGTGGTAGACTAATGCACAGAGTGGGATTGTCCACTGTGGTCTCAAGAATTGCTCTTATTTAGCACATCACTCAACTGAAGCAACTCAAATAGGAGGCCAGTCGTGCTTGCAATCAGTGAATTATCTCTGCAAGGGTTATTGTGCCCTCTACAAGCATCAGAATATTGAGGAACCTCCATACCAAATGTTTAAACCTGAAAACTGAGGGACACATGCAATAGCATGTATGTGGCAGCACTGTTTAATTTATGCACTATTTTGAAAGTACCATGTTTGTAGTTTTTAAACCTGTGGTGATGGGCACCACATCCTGTTGTTGACCCCCAGACAGCAATGGGTTTGGAGGGTTCTCAGTACCTTTACGCTGCTCACTGCACTCTGCCAGCCAATTCTCTCCATGGCAGGAGGCAAAAAGGCTCCCAGATCCGAAGCTAATTGAAAAGTTACAAAAGATATTGCAGAACTCCCCAACTCTATGGAGGGATGGGTGGTTGAGTGCTAATCAATTCAGAATATGTTTCTTCTGGGACCAGCACTTACTGTCAAGTAATTATTCTTTAAAAGATACACATCATAATGGATTCTGCTTCCCAAGAACAAAGGCTCAAATGATATCTCCAAGAACAATAGAAAGCAAAATGGGCATTACATTTTCCCTGGGAAGACAAATATAGTTTGATTATATTAATACTGCTGGACCAATTAGGTGGAGCTGCTCGTCTGCAATTAAGGTTTCTAGGCTCTAACTCTATTAACTCTCCCAGGCAGTAGCTCTACATCGGCAGTCAATGCCAGGACCATTTATTTACACGCTTATAATGGACAGCCATAATGTACCTCAGCTCTCCCAAGAACCTCATTCATGTTGGTGCTAGGATCTTGTAACACACTCATCAAGTATTAAAATTACTCATAATTTTTACTTCCTGGTGAAAAGTGCAGGAATCTACATATGAATAAGGGTCTGAGTCAGCTGCCTGTTTATTTATTAGAAAAGAACGGGCTTTAATGAATGACATGGCTTCTTTATCTTCATGCTGATTGTGCTACAGGATTTGTTCTTTAGCTCTTAGGAAAAAGTGAATTAGTAAATGCCGTAGCAGCATATACCCTGTGTATACACAAATATAGATCTTATCCGTCCTGCAGATACATGCACACACATGCAGACTTTGCACTCTGTATTGTAGCTCAATGCATAAAGGATTACCTTTGGGCTCTCTCTGTCATTTGCTCTTCTCCCTTGCCTCTCTGCTTCTCTCTGCCCAGTTACAGTTTGGTTTAAATCTTATTTTAGCCAAATTAAATGTGTTCTCCATATTCAGTTTTCTAAACTCTCAATTATTTTAAAATATTTGCAAACCTCTTTTGCACTTCTACATAGAAAGATCTTTTTTCTGGAGTCAGTTCTGCTTTCTTATTTCACAATATGGTGAACACGTCTGCACTGAAGATGTACAGTGGGATAAGCAAAACCAAATTCTCACTCATACAATATAAATGACTTTTATGTCTGAAGTGGTAATTATATAGTGTTATAAGAAAAAGCAATAATAATTTCTTAGCACTTATTCCAAGTGACATGGGAAGCATCAGACAGTTTGAATCTGTTCTGTAAAGTACAGGAGAAGTTAATGAAGATTACAACTGAATTAGTGGACATACTGATGCAATCATGTCAAACAAAAGCAACAGATATGCAAGATTATAATTGCAAACACTGTTTTGTCATACACTCTCTCATGTGGAAGCAAAAAGAACCATATTCTCCAGTCTCTTTTCAGTCATTTTTATGAATGTTGCATTTTGTTCTTTTTCCCCACTGTACAAGCCAGGTGTTCCTTTTTTCTGCAAAACAACAATACATCATTTAAGTGAAGTTCATTTTTTGAAGCTCAGCGAGTTCAGGCTTGCTTTATTTCCCTGGCTGTATCCAATCAGCTAGCAGAGGCACTGGCATGTGCCATAAATTTTGCTGTGAATATGGGCCAGCTGAAATGTATACCAATTCAGAGATCACATCTTCTCAGCATCCCACTAGGCAGGAAAGGAAATGAAATGTATTTGCTGTGTTCTGCTGAAGCAGGAGCCAAAAGAGATCTGAATTCTTAGCAGGAAAGAAAACCTCTCTCAAAAGAAAACTTTGAGACAAATTAGCCCCCAGAACACTGCCTACACTTTTCTCAAAGTCTTTTCTCGAGCAAACTCTGAGTTCAGCACACCTCTTGCTTACAGTGATTCACCAAGGGTTTCCCTTTTATTGCCTCAGCAGTGAATGCCTTTGCTGCCTCATGCACAAGGCTGCTGTGAACTGGTTTTATGAGGAGTGTCTGGAAAGCAGGTTGAGAATGAAAACCATTTATAATTAAGGAGCGCTGTGATGACTAAGAAAGTTTACTCTTTTGCCCACATAGAAGTGGCTTTCATGGTTCTGCCATTTGCAGTCCAGGCTCCCAAACACTGAGGAGCAGAATGGCTCATCTTCAACGCTGTCTGTCATTCCCACCCCAGTGCCATGTCTGAGAGGAATGATGTGGCCAAAAAGACAGTTACTTCTGCAAGTAATATGCTTTATCACATAAATTCAGCCACAATGATCTTGCAGCACGGGAGCAAATATCCTACTCCTGCTGTTCAACCACCAAAACAACCATAATTGGTTCTTGAGTAAGATGCTGTCAAGAAAAGTTGTATTTTACCAACTTGCAGCCCCTATTGCCTTATGTATGTCCCAAACACACTCCTCCTCTTCTCTACTGGCATTTTGTGGGGTTTCTAGAGTTACTTGTCATGTTCATGTAATTATCCACTCCCTTTTAAGGGTGAAACATTAATAATTTTCCTAACAGAGCCATGCAGGCTGTTGAGGTCACAAGAATTTATCCATTTATTTGATGCTACAGCAGGCTGAAGATCATATTCCTAAATTAAAAAAAAAATTCCCAGAGGATAAAGAAGTGCTTTGTCTTGCAGAAGGTCTGGGTTTGTCGATTCAGTTCTTTACCCACTCTAGGTTGGTTACATGGCATGCCTGCCCTTGTAGCCAGAATTTGTCATATGAGAAGTGAGATACATATCAAATTTGGAGCTTTTGGTCATCCTGAGGAAGTCAGTCCTGACTTGTTTGACCTTGGACTATGGGTTGTGGTATCATTCTGCAGTGATTTCTGGTTTCTGTGTTGCCTCATATTTTTTCCTGACTGTTCTCTCTCCATTTTGGGAAGCAGAGGTCACGGTAAAGAAATACGTCTAAATGACAGTTTCCTCTTACTGTTGGGGATTAAATGCTCTCCCAAGACTACTTTCTGGTCTCTGCATCAGGGGAATGAGCAGTTTGAACCTTTGAAGGTCTGAGCAAACATAGGTACTACAACATCCCTTGACATCTCTATGGGATGTGAGAGGTTGGGTTTCTTATGTATTTATTTCAAGGGGTTTCCATGACTGTAATGAACTTTGTGCAAAAAAAATTACTTGCTTTCATGTAGTATGTAGCAAAATTTGGGAAAAAAACGAAGTGAAAAGGGATTTAACTGTGCTTGATTGCTCTCTAGATTACTTACTTTTGTCTGCTTCAGGGCTTTTCTCTTAACTTTGCATCAAGGGTATGTATTGACTTTGCTGAATTATTTAAGGTAGTTACAAATGATGCATGAAATGAAAAATCCTTCTTCGCCCTTTGCACAGACTGCCAACAGACAGTTCTGTGCAATCACTGCTGAGCTGCACCGTGATATCGGGTATACCTAGATACCCACAAAAATTGTTGGATTTAATGGTAATGGGAGTTTCTGTCCTTGATGTTTCTCTTAATCCTTTTGGCTTCAGAAGAAACGCAACATACTGCCAGGGCAGTTGCCATCGCCAAAGGCAGTTGCAGCCACTATGATCTTATGTTGGTATAACTGGGGGTAGCATTTGGGACCAAGCCAAAGAAAACCAGCTTTCTGGTATGCTCCTAGAGATCAGTCCCTTCAGCTTCTCTCAGATTTATGACTGTACATGTGTGTGACTTTTAAAATTTATTAAGGGCAAGCTTGGCACAGAATAGATAAAAACTACCTAGAACCTGCTACAATGTAACATACATCTGCACAATGAGAAAAGGACTAATAAAGTAGAAGGCTAAGAACACCAAGGAATAAACACAATCAGAGAGAAATAACCACTGAGTTGTAACTAGAGGGAGAGGTATGCACAGGAAGAAAGCCTATGCTACGCAAGTATGGGGGGAATGGGGCAGTGAAGGAACAAAGGAGAAACCAGACCAGATAGTAGAAAGTTGGACTCTGAGATCCTCAGGATAAGCCCCAAAGAAAACATGGTGTGCAAAAATTGTCCCACACTGAAAATAGGTCTAGGTACAGCATGTGTCAGAGTTGAGGCTTCTGGGTTGTTGAAATTTGTCCCTGGTCTAGAAGAGGAACTTCCATTCTCAGTCTCCCTACATTCTCCCAGCTGATGTGAAACAGCACCAGGATGGGGGAAGCTGTGGAGCCACGTACCCCTGCCTTTCAAGACTTGTCACAGGGTCTGAGAAGCAGGGAAGTCTGCACTGTGTAACGTAGGGGTTCGCTTCTTCTTCCCCTTTTAAATAACCTCTACCTATTAAAGGAGTCTACATTTCCACATAGCTACAAAAAGAAAGTCACACCATATTTTGAGCTGAGCAGTACACATGCTTGACATCCAGCTCTGGAATTACACGTGTTTTCAGCAACTTGCGTGCTTCTTTTTGAACAGTGTTTATTTTATCAAAGCATCCCTTCCTCAGAGGCCTCCCACATTACATTTGCTTGATATAATTTGAAAATCTTCTGAAAAGATGTATTATAAGAATAAGTGATAACGTTAGGGTTTGGAGTTTAATTGTGGCTGTGCTGCACAGCTGCTAACACCAGCCTCCAGAATTTATGTCCTCATCTAGGTTTTTCAGGAAAATTTAATTGGAGGAAGTTGTGTTTATCAACTTCCTGGCTTGCTGTCAACAGCATGCTGCCTTCTTTATAATATGAGGTGCTAATTATGTTTTTCGCAGACTTGAATATAAATAAAATGTATTTGGCAGTTGCCAACAGCTTTGCAGAGTATAATGCCATCATGCAAACTTTGAGGTTCTCTGAGCACGATTTTACGCTTCTGAGTAGTGTAGCTTACAAGTATATTTCACACCGTGGACAAGATGTGACCTGCAGAGGTCACTACTGGAGAAGTCTGTTTTGCAGATGTTTTGAAAATCATAGAAACTGCCAGAAAGTGTAATAGCTCTGAACATCAGAAATACCAGTTCTTTGTAAAGATGGAACACAACAAAGCTGGTCTTCAGTAAAAAATCTTGTGGTGTTAACAAAGACCTTTAATCAGACTAAACAAGAGTGTACCTGTGAAATTCCTTCTTGATTCCTAAACTGAGAAGAAATAGGTAAGGGTAAGCCATGCAGAATTGATGGCTTCCTCTTGTTTCCAGCAACGCACAACAATTTACATGCTATGGATTCACACACCATGAAATTGACAATATTCAGTGAAGGGGAATCACAGAAAACTTTCTAAATAGTGAGGATCTGAGCTCCAGACCCACCTCTCCCATGCATGTCCTCTGGCCTAAACTCCTTCTCCACGTGCAACAGGGGGAGCACACCAGCCCAAAATCCCCCTTCCTTTTGCCACAGCTTTAGCTATGATATGCTGAGTAAACCCCACTGGGAGATCCCCTTGGACATGAGCTGCCCAAGTAACTCTTGGAGAACTTGAATTAGGGATTATTAAAGAAGTATTGAGCCTCTTCAGTTCTCTCAACAAAAGAAAACAATTGCGGAACAGAAAGGATGGAATTGGTAAAGGCTTGAATGCAGTTTGAGTATTGCACAAGAGACAGAGGCAACCTGTTTCCACAGGCTGTCACATTACGGACAGAATTGCATTAGTGCAGGACAATCTTGCTGTTTCCTTTGACACTGACAGTCTCAATAGCAGTGTTGGGAAGCTAAATAACCTGTGGGCTGCTGCTCAGAAGAAAGGATGATGAGGTATCAATTGCATTTTAGTTAGCAAGAGGGAGAGTGAAAGGGTGCAGTCTCTTTATAATGTCTGGTTACCACCATGGATGGAGTGAGACCCAGAAACCCTGGGAAACCTTTGTTTTGATCAGAGGAGGTAAATTCACTGAAGCCTCAATAACCTTTGCAAAAATATGTCACCAACATCAAAACTGAAAGATGGGGGGCAGAGAGGGGATGTAGGAAGCCATATTTTTAAATCATTAGGTCTATTTAGGATTAAGAGATTGTTGGCTTTTTTTTGTTGTTGTTGTCTTTTATATTCTTAAAAACAAACCTTACTTCAGTTATATTGCACTTAAACATGATCTTGACCAAAACTTGCTCTCAGTTTATTTATAGAAAATCTTGAAATGGGAGAAGCTTTTTAAAATTCTTGTACTTGAAGTCAAATTTTTAATAATCCATTTTACAAAATAGTTTTACATCTTCCATGCAGATATAGTTATAATCTTTATCCGTATCATAACTAAAAGACACTTCCTTGACATTTTTGCCTCTTTTTTTTTCCTTTAGATAAAATATTTTTTAGAAGAAATACTGAAACCTGTGCTTTTTCTTCTGCTCCTGCTGTGCTATCACCCCCATTTTTAGGACTGATGGTGTGTTTGTATTCAGCACGACTGCTTTGTGGCTCGGTTTCCTTCCAAAAGTCGTAATGTTTGCATCTTCCTGGCAAAAGCTGCTCTAGGACCTGTGTGCAATAATGACAGGATCATTTACAGCGTTCACCTCCCTTTGAACAGTGTCTATGACTGATTTCTCTTGCTTGCACATGGCGGTTGCCCTCCTGAGGATGCACAGAAGTGGAACACCTCTGGGGACTCCTAAAATGCTAGCCAGGCAGCAAAGATAACATCTTTTTCCTTCCCTCAGGAGCCACTAACCATGCACAGGCATAGGAGATGAACACATATTTCTTACAACTGCAAGGAAAGAAAGATAATTCAGATCCCAGAAGAGATTTGTGATATGAAAACGTGTCCCTTCTCCCTACCCAAACTAAAGCAAATTGACTTCTCTAGTCAAATTGATTTAGGTCAGCATGCCAAACACTACAAGTATTGCCAGGCCCTTAAGAGGGACACATTCCTCAGAAATGAAGATTTGCCCAATGTAAGTGTACCCACTGGCACCCCACTGTCTGGTTCCTCATGATTTTAGTTCATCACATCACCTACTGCCAATTCCATTGCTTCTCTTCTTCCTACTTTTGAAAAGTAACATACTTTTTATCATGCTCTTTCTAAGTGTATATTTATGATTTACCCAGAGGAATAATATTTTCTACAGCTGAAACAGAAAAAGTCTCTCTCAATCTCTCCTCCACCTCACTTGATGCTCCTCAGCATGCCCTGCAGCCAGCCCTGAGTCCAGGGACAGACCAGGCACTCAGTGTTCAGCTGATGCCAGCTCTCCATTTGTGGAGGCGGATGAAATGAGGTCTTTGGCTGATGCAGCTGCTCTGGGGAGGAACTACAGTGACCTTCCTGCTAGCACTTCTAATTATCTTCATAGGTACCTTGCCATCGCAGAAATGCTTTGGGAAAACTGCTCTCAAGGGCATCACAGAATATCAGGAGTTGGAAGGGACCTCAAAAGATCATCCAGTCCAACCCCCCTGCCAGAGCAGGATCACCTAGACTAGGTCACACAGGAACGTTTCCAGGTGAGTTTTGAATATCTCCAGAGAAGGACACTCCGCAACCTCTCTAGGCAGCCTGTTTCAGTGCTCTGTCACCCTCTGTATTGGGTTTTTCTGTGAGGGGATTTTTGGTGGTGTCTTTGGTAACGGGAGAAGGACTGTGGAGATCGCCCTTTAAGAAGCTACCTGAAAAGCTCCCCCTTTTCCCTTGTCAGACCCACCTCTGACCAGGGCCAAGCCAATCAGTGCCCCTGCAAATTCATGTATTTAAGGGGGATGCAGGGCATGCCTCTCTCTGTCTCTGGCACCTGCCCTGACCAGTGTGGCCCCAGGTGCAGGTGGCGCGGCCCCATCCTTGCCCAGCTGGGCTTGGCTGGCCCTGACCACAACTTAAGCTTAAGCCCCGCTGCAGCTTCATCAAAAAGAGACCATCAGAACCACCAGAACCATCAGAAGAGACCTGCAGCAGAGAAAGGAGTGGGGCCCAAGGAGAACAACTTTGAAGAACACCAAGGTTGGTTTGAAGGGAAGAAAAGAGAAGAAGGAGGAGGATGCAGAACCCAGGTTTTCCCCTTTGCAACCCGTGGTGAGAGTCGACTGGTTGTGTGTGAGGGAACTGTGACCATGGGCAGACCCAGATTTGGAGTTTTGTGGGCTTGGGCTGAAGCAGTTTTGTGTGTGAGGGAAACTGCAGCTGAGGGCAGACTCATATTGGACTTTTGAGGACTTTTTTTCTGCTATGGAAAGGAGGCCACGTGGAAGCAGAGAGAGAGAGAGGCTGGGCTGAGTGTGGCAAGAAGACCGACTGCGAACACCCATTCCCATCCCCCTACACCTCAAGACAAAGGGGGAAGGGGAAGGTGAAGGAACCGGGAACAAAAGCTGAGCCCAGGAAGAAGGGAGGGGTGGGGGGAAGGTGTTTTGATTTTTAAGATCTTGTTGTATCTCCCATTGTTCTACTCTGATGTTGGTAACAAATTAAAATTGTTTTGTTTTTTTTATTCCTTATGATGAGTCTGTCTTTTGCCTGTGACCTGTTTAAGTGGTCAGAAGCCCTCCCAGTCCTTATTTTGACTCGCCCTTTTTTGGGGCATCGTGGTGCTCAGTTATGCACTGGGCCTAAACCACGACACCCTCACAGTGAAAAGGTTTTTCTTTATGTTGAGGTTGAACCTCCTATGCTCCAGCTTGCTCCTGTTGCCCCTTGTCCTATCATTGGCATCATATAAGACAGAGTCAAAAGCTATGATCACTGTGGGAAGCCATTCGCTTAATATGTATTTGAGTTCATGGAAGACCTGGAACACCTCTCTTCTTCAGGAGAAAGATATTTTCTTAATAAAAACTACATACCTTCATTCATGAAGCCTTGAAAACGGTGTAATTTGAGGGTAATTTGCTTCTAGTGGTAGATTTTAAAAAATTAAAGCAGCCCTAAGAGGTAGGAAGGTTGTCTCCACAGCCACACAGAGAAGAAAATTTATTTTCAGCCAGTGAAAGCTGGGTTTCAGCCAGTGGAAGTCTGGGGTAATACTCTATAGAGACATAAGAAGGCACTGAAGAGTCTATTCCAGGTGCTTTCTGCATGCTTAACTGTAAACACATAAATAATAGAGCAAAGAAAGGAAAGATAGCCTGACTGTCAAACCCAAACTGAAGGAGAAAACAAATCAGTGATGAGCCTTGCAGACCTCGGAAAGGCGAGGCAGGAGTGACAGCAGCATCAAGTCTTTGACGTTGCTCTGCCCTGTGCTGGGCTGGGCAGTGCTTGCACCATGTGCCCAAGGAGTTTTCTCTGACATTTTTCCTCACTTTAAAAGTTGCTTGTATGTTCCTTATGTGCAGAAATTTTAGCACAGCTACATTCCACCCCTGCCAAAATGTGTGCCTTGTTTATCGTTTTGTTCTTCTCAACTTAATCATTGTAATTTAATTTTGCATAATTTAAAAAAAAACAACCCTAAGGCTTTAAATACCCTGATATTTCTTGAATGAATATCCTAGAGTAAAAGACAAATACTCCGCTTTTACCATTGTATTTATGCACATGAAATAATTTGAGATTTCTTTCTGTAAAAAATAATTTAATCACATGTCAGAAAATTAGTTAATTTACTTTAGTTAATTCAGTGCTCTTCTGTGTTTAATTTCCTACATGAGAATTTTTTCCCCTTTTTTCATGTTTCTCACAGCTACTGCATCAAAGTTATAATTCACCATTGCTTCAAAGTGATGACTCACAGTTATGTCATAAAAAACCAAAATGGTAAGAAACTGGTGAACTTCATTTATTTTGACTCAATATATGTCTTTGATTCTAAATGTCAAAAGTACAGAAAAACACCTGCCATTTCTGGTCATGACATGAGAAATTTTAATAAACCAAATAAAGGAGACCATACTGGAAAATTTGAATTCTAGAAAAAATAAAAATGAAAAGCTGAAAGTCAGTCCATGAAAACGAAAGAATTCTGAATTTTTTATCAGAACTGTATTTGGTCTGCATTTTTGAATGTTTTTGTCATGTCTTATATACACATAGAACAACCATAAATAAGATCTTTTTTTTTCAGATTAAGGCAAGAAACAAACAAAAAAGAAGACATAAACAGCTCATTTTTCTCTTTATTACTGTGTAGTTGTTGACTTTGATGGAGTGACTTCAAAGACTTTGCATTTCTTCCAGCATGAGCGTAACATCAGGCTCAAATTCTTCATATGCAAAAGAGCTCTCTTTGACTCAGACAGACATTTTCCATCTTGAACTTTCTTTACTGTGTAAAAGGAAACCTCAAGTCTCTTCTCCTAAAAGTTGTAATGAAATTGAATGTTGTTAAATTTCTGTGAAAAAATAATCCGTATGCAGACAAAGTCTAATGGAGGTCAAAGGACAGAAACTCAGTAGGAAGTTTCAAGTGAGAAAACAAATCAGGAAATCATACACAATCCTCTTACAAATGAAAAATTAAGATTTTGGTCTCAGATTTGAAGTTTGTTTTCGTAAGAATCTGTAAGTGAAAAAAATGCCCCAGTCCCAGTAGTTGGGCTCTGGATAGCCTGTGATTTGGCTGTTCCCAGAAGTCCTCACTGTGTAAATTTTGCTTCAGAGCCATAACCACTCAGTCACGCAGTTTTCTATTTTGCAGATTAGAATGGTTCTGCTGAGATGCCCATCTTCTTTTCTGAGAAGACACTTTGTTTCCTTTCAGGAGGAAAACTCTGGGTGTTTCCAGTGGTGATTATCATAGGATTTTTCTTGTTTAGTTGTTTTTTTCTGGTTAGGAAAGACAAAATGCATTAGTCTTGACTTCTGGATAAATCTGATAATTACTTAAAATAACCTAGTGTTTAAACCTTAGTCTATGTTAGAAGTACAGAGGAAAAAGGTATGACACTGTAATTTTAACCACAGTTTCTATGACCTGTATTTTTAGAGAGTGACAAATGTTCTCAAATGCAATTGCTTATTTCTACAAATCTGTCTTTATTCGGTCAGTGATAAAGGCAAAATAGATTGTTTCAGCATTAAGATAGGTTAACTGCCCATCTAATTCTGTGTTTTGAAGACTAGCATGGTACCTGCTAAAGACTAGCATTGTAACTGCATAAACTGTGGTTCTACGTATGGGCATTACAGGAAAGGAGGCGGGGGGAAGTAAGCTCCAGTTAATTATGTTAGTATCACTGTGTAAAATAGTTACCAAATTGAAGTATTTTCATCAAGTATGGGGCATCTTAGTACTCAGGCTTTGAATTAAGATTTGATGCTCTTTGAAGTCAATAATACCAATTTCCTGTTGGGCTGAGTATGTAACTGTTTTTTTTGGTTTTGCTTGAAGAGGAGAAGGCAGGGTCTAAACAAGTAGAATAAGGAGGAGAACATATATCAAACACCTGAGGAACTTCTCTTATTTGCACAGACTTCTAGAAGGGGCCAGACTTGCAAGCAGGGAGATGGTAACTTATTTAGTGCACTCCATTTCTGCCATTGGAAAGAAGAGACAGATTCTTGTATGGAGAGTGAATGTGGATTATGAGACAGCAGAGAGATAGAAAAATCAGTCTGTGGGACATACATACAGTGCCAGGAAGGTGCTGCCTACTACAATCCATCCAATTTTTACTTCACAATTTTTGTATGTTAGCCTGAGTCTGTCAGATCTAGTGCGGAATCTGAGGTTTCAGAAAGATGTACCAATGAATGGTAACTGTTCATTGAGGAAGGTTGGCACTTGAACGTGGTGACAGGTCTTTATAAATTGCAGTGGTGGGTGGCAGAGCAATCCATAGGAAAATTAAGACTTTATATTTAGGAAGGTGGGAGAGCAACATGCTAAGAGACAAATCACGAAGCAAACAGAAGTGGGCTGGAAGAATTTAGGAGATAAACAAGTTATGCAAGACAAGTGTATAAAAGAAAAAGGCACGTGGATAAAATTAGAAAACTAGAGCTAAATTTCTGACTCAGGTGTGACTCCTGAAGTCTGTGACTCAAACTGGGGTTTATCTATTCAGAACAAAAAAGAAATAAGAACAGCACTAAATAGGTTTGCTAAAGAAAAGAAAAATAAAAATTCTGTCATGGGAAACTGGTTAAACCTTAAAACGTTTGGATTTCTGAAGCTTTCTAGCAGGCATGGCTGCCAGCTCCACAGCTGAATCTTACCAATGCTCACTTCTCAGAGATGTGACTGGGAATGGCCAGGCATCGGGAGGCGATGGGAGAGAAGCTGGGTTACAGGGCACTGAGGCATCTTGCTATAGGAAATGCCACCCTGCAACAGGGTTTTTTGCCTAAATGTAGCCAGTCAAGTCCCAGAGTGGTTATTTCTCTGGCTCTTCTTCTTTTCATTTTGTAATGGGGGATGCCAAAGTACAAAGACACCAAAATAATGTACACGTGAGTCCAAAAATAAATAATTGAAAAGGACTAAAATACCTTATGGAAATGAGAAGGTGTGACAGCTTAAACATGGCACCAAAGGGACCTCCCTTTCACCCCTAAATGGTGGCTGTCCTACATTTCACTCTGATACAGCTTCATCGTGGAGCCTTGGCTTGTCAGCAGCACTCAGTCCTGTGAGAGGTTTCCCACATGTGTGCTCGAGGCAGGAGCTGCTGTTCTCAGTCTTCTGTAAAGATTACTGTAATTGTGGTGTCTTTGGACTGTAAAAGGATCATTAGCTCCCTACTGCTCTTAAATGTTTATCGGTCTCCTTTTAACTTCAATTGATTTTCTAAACACAGGTTCCCCTGGAACTGGAACATTCGTGTCTCTGAGGTGCTGGATACACAGTTTTTCCTTCTGTCACCAGGCGAGGGCAAAAGGAAACACTTGCTCAGTGAGAAGTGCTGGAGAAGGTGACTGAAGTTTACTTGTTTTGTGCAAGCATTCTTTTTTAACTCTGTCAAACCGATTTGCATGAGAATGGGGTCCATTTTTTCCTGCATTTCTTGCAGATGCAGTGTCCACTTCACTGCTGATTCCTCGTGTATTTGTACCTTCTCAGTACCCCTTACCAGAGTTCTTGCCAGGTGTTTACATCAGAAGTGTATCAGGCAGCTTAAAAATACTCTAGGATTTTCTGCATTTTTTTTGTTGTTTGTTTTCTTGTCCCCTTTCTTCCATTCCACCTTTCCAGTTAAAGCTCACTGATATGTACCCATCAATAGCTTCTGCCCTGCTGCAGAGAACAAAATTATTCCATGAAAAAAAAATCGATGGATTTATAACTTTTCAAAGATAGGGAGAAACACAGGAAACACATGAAAGCATAGAAGTTAGCAGCTTGGGAGTGGGTAGAACAGGAAGTTCTCTATCTGAGGTCTTACTGATTTTGGGAAAAAAGTGATTTGGGAAGAAGGATTCCTTAATAGAAAAATCGGAACCAGCAAAACCGTGACATGTGTTTTGAAATGTCTCCATTTAAATGAGATTTGACCCAAGGATCCTGAGGTACATTTGCTCCGTTCTTCACCCTCATACTTTCTGATCTTCTACCTATGGAAGCTGCTGAATCTTATTTGCCACATGAAGAGGAAACTTTGACTTAACAGTGAACATCAATTTGTGAAGAGACTAAATTTTATCCTTAGTTTGATCACATTGTGTTAACCTCAATGGAAGACACTGGCCAGCCAACCTTCTTATTTCCTTGCACTCATATTCCTTTTGCTTGTATTGTCAGGCAGTTGTCTTCAGAAGACATCCAAAGACAGCCAAATACAGTGGAGTATTTAGATAAACCTTCCCAGCACAACACAGGTGAGACAGCAAAGAATGGTATCAGAGAAGAAAAGCTGACGTGGTTAATTTGACAGGAGGACATTTTACATTCCGAATACAGTAAATAAACATATGGAAAGGTTAAAGATTAGGAAATAAAACTTTATATATTAAAATGTTTTCTATAGTATTCATTCTGGGGTATTCACATTCAAAACATCTGAACAGGGAAAATGCCCTTGTGGTCAGTATTTTAATTTTCTATTTTTTTCTTATTTACTTATTTAATAAGCTATATTTTTAACAGCATTATTGATTTTAACTTGTAAGCCTGAATGCTTACTTTTGTCAGATGCATAAACTAAAACCAAACACAAAATAGCCCGTTATGTCTGAGAGGATTTTCTCCTGTTAATTGAAAATGAACTGGAACTAAGCTAAATTACTTGAAAGTTTAATCTTCCTTTGCTACACTAAGGTTACTAGTGGGTGCAAGCACAGACACACTTCTAAATAGAAATAACAAGCTATTTAGTGTTTCAGCTTCAGTAAATGCTGAGAAGGACAGTGACTCGTAATACCAGTAAGAGTATGAACATTGCAAATTCCCAGGCATTCTTGCTAAAATACAACTTCTCAGAGCTGAAATTTGTTTGTAGCTGAGAGAAATGTTAAAGAAACTTCTTGTAAGAAAGCTGATTGCCTCCATCATTAAAGTAGAGAGAATTTAATCTTCAGAAAATTGAACTAGTTTGCAAACAGACAAATAAGGAGGCTATTTTAAGGATCAAGCAGCAGGATAGACTGGATCTCCTGTCTTGAGGGAAAATTACAGTAGTTACAGCTCCCCATGGCGTGAAACCATTGCTAATCCTCCAGGCGTGTACTCCCTGTATCATCAGGCATACCTCACTTGCAGCACTCTGAGGCAGGTCTTGGAGATAATGCATATGCAAGCAATTCACATAGGAGCTGGAAAGAGGAAATTGCCCTGCATCCCTAGGGAAACATTCAGCACAGAAGGCAGGAGAGAAGGTCTTTCAGAGGTGAAAAGGTACATCTGGCAGATAGACAGTGGTTAAATCCTGCTCTCAGGAGCAGAGACATTGAGACCAGTGTCCAGCAGAAGCTGGTTTACTGGCCAGAGATGAAGAGAGGTGGGGAGGAGCACAGATTGCCATTGCACCTCAGTAAGGAAAAGTCAATTACAAAAGTCAGTACTGCACTTACACAGAGAAGAGGCAGAGGTTAAACTTTTAAATATTCTCTTAAAAAAAATTATGGATCTCCTAGGTTCCTCATTCTTTTCACGGCCAGGCAGTTCCCACTGTCTCATAGCATTTCACAGCCCCTTGCTAACTTTCCCTTTCTATCCTTTAGGTACAGGTGCTGTTTCACTCCACTGTCACAATTAAAATTACCTAGATATATGTGGTAAAATGTGGGGTTTTTCTCAGTCCTTCAAGGCATGGAGATCAAGAGCTTGATCCTAAGCCCACTGACATCAATGAGAGTCTTTCCGTTCATCTCAATGGAGTCTGTGCCAGACCAAGGAGGGAGACAGATGAGAGAAGGCAATTTGGCCATCACATTTTCCTTTCATCAAGTACTTTCCTCTGCCAAACTGTTTTTAATGTAACTTCTGCTCCTGAGTGAGATTTTTGTCTTTGTGAAGTGAATTTCTTTTAATAACTACAGAGGGTTGCAATTCCAGGATGGATCTGAGGAGTGCGGTAAAGAGTTAAACATATCTAAGGTAATGAACATTTTTTATTAACTTTTTTCTTCATTTAACAGCTGAACTGGAGGGAGAGAAGTAAAACCAGTTTGGGCAGAGCAAGTGGAAAATGAAAGCAAATGAAATAGTAGCATGGTGTTTCAGGTCCAAGCAGCATCCCTGTGCCCTGGCTGGAGCGGTGGCAGGAGAGCAGGGGCTGAGGGATGTCATTCAGGTGGCAGCTAAAGCAACAATGTCACTATGTCCAGGTGGGAGAGAGGACAGGAGCCAGCCTTCAGCCCCAAGTCTAGGAGGTGATGTGTGGAAATGGCTGCACTCACCACATCGGCCTCATCACCAGACTTCCTGGGGATATCAAGAAAAAATGGGATCATCACAGCAGAAAGTAATGTTTGCAGGACTAGAAACTTTAGGTAAGGGAGTAGATACGATCTTTTCAAGTAACTAAGAGTTTTCACTTAGAAAAGGGGTAATACTTAAATAAATTTCTTGTTAAATATTGAACTATCTTTCAGAATAATGGATTGTCACTTTCTTCTTAGGGACGTGTGCCAAAAAATGTTACCTGGGGCGTATCCCTTGAGTTATCAGTTTTCTTAGGAGGAAGTATACTGAGTGACAGGTAAGGTCAAAAATAATGATTTTCCTCTTATTCTTTCTTTAACCTGATGTGAGCATGGCAAAGGCTGGAAACTCAGGCGAAAGGCTCACATTAAGTCAACTTTCTGTCTTCTCCCAATAGCACATCAGGTGTCTTAATATTTGGAGTGTCATTTAGAGGTCAGCTTTATTTTGACAAGGCCACATCCCTGGGACACTAGGGATCATGGTCAGCCTCTAGCAGCTCGATGCATTGCCAGAGAATTGTGCTG
Source organism: Mesitornis unicolor (assembly GCF_000695765.1). Lineage (NCBI taxonomy): Eukaryota > Metazoa > Chordata > Aves > Mesitornithiformes > Mesitornithidae > Mesitornis > Mesitornis unicolor. The sequence goes on along the minus strand of NW_010206390.1, from coordinate 88,825 downwards.
GTGAGTTTTCTGAGTGAAGGCCAGGGTGCCATCTGCTTCTGAATTTGAGCTTCAGCATGAGTGGAATGGAGAAAGGTGGCAATGCCCCCTCTGGGGCACTGAAAAAGCTTGGGAGAAGTTCTTTCCAGAGACAAATGTGCAGCACACATTCATTTCCCTTAGTGCATCTTCTTTTATGGAGTTGTAGGTGCCCATTCTCTGCAAATTGTCATAGTTTTTGGAGTAGACCATGGGGCCTTGGACATGATTACAGTATTGACCACATCCATTCCTGACCCTAAATGGTTATAATCATCTACAGCTGCTTTGGGGATATGAAATCATAACTTTTAATAAAGGAAAGTGAAAAATGGTATGGATAATTTGCTACCACGTGAAGCAGCTCTAAAATCGGTAATATCAGGTGAGGCCTGGTTGCGGGAGGTTTGATGCTAAAAATGGAAATGGAAGTTAAATTTGTGTTATCTGTGGCTTGCAGACTTATTGTCAGGGAAGGGGCAACTTTCCTTGAGTTCTGTCTCAAAATTATGGACATGCGATCTCCAGAGACAAGCTCAGGATGAGGGCAGATGGTTCTGAAATGAACATTAAAAAGAGGCTTCTAATTACTGATCTTTTAAATGCTCAAACTGAGCAGATTTAGTGGCTTGATGTTGAAACCAGATCAGATACAGTTTAGCGCTTTAATTTATAGCTGGTCAAAGTAACCATGGCCATGAGACTTATTCTATTTTAGGTCAGGGCATGAACATCTACCATTGAGATTCTTTTTGAAATCATCATTTAGCTATACTAATAATTTACACTAATTATTTTGAAATCTCATGAGTTTCTAGAAATCATGCTATTTATCGTGATATAAAGCTGTACTATTTGTACAGTGTGTGAAAACCATATTTTAAACATGTTCTTATGTACTACTCTTTCTATTTGATCAAACAAGGTTTTGATTGCTTTAGAAAATAACCAAAAGTGGGAAAAATATTTTTTTTCCTCACTTTCACAAGTCTAGGTCTCATTTTTTCAGAGAGTCAACTTAATGTAATTGTACATAAAATCAATATTTTCGTTGCAAGCAGTACAATGGCCACTCATATGGGATATAACAAGCTGTGTGTCTTGGATGTACTGTCAGGATACCAAACACAAGCTAACTGTATTTTTTCATTCAGTATGCATGACATCAAAAGCATGTACATTTAACTCCTTCAAATTATTGCCTTGGTGGAGTTAAGAGTGAATTTACACCACTGAGACTCGTACCAATTCTGTCAAAATTCAGAAAATTTCTTTAGAAAAGCGTAGTCTAAGAGAGAAAAAAAAAAGGTTAATTTAGAAAAAAAATAACTAAATGCATTAAACATTTTTTTTTCACAGCTTAACTTTCAAATAGTACTTTGCTGTAATTTGTATGTTCTGCCATCAAAAAAAAAACCACTTGGAAACCGACCGCCTAAATCTCTGGTGCTTAACTCTGCTGAGTTGCATATTGAACAGTAGAGGGTGCTACCCAGCCCGGAGACTGCGGAATAGGACACGCAGTTGGGGAAGTGGAGGAATTTGCTTTTCTATGCTCTTTTGTCCCTCAATCCCATGAAATTCTGAATGTGTCCACATGGCTTGTGAAGTACACCAGAAGCTAACATTTTCCATTCCAATAGTAGTAACTTATATGTCAAGTTACTGCTGACAGAGAGCACTATTCGTACACTTTTGAGTGGAAAGCAGTAACAGCACTTCAAATTTTAAAACTGATCATTTTTTTCCAGAAGTCAGCATGGTGTTAAATCCAGTATTTGTAAACTCTTTTCTATTGTAATAACGAAGCCATTTTAGTTTGTAGACCAAACTCATAATTACACCAACTTCACTAACAAACCTTTAGTTCGGCATACAGGTTGTCACTAAACAAAATATCTGTTTAGCAAACCATCAGAATTTGTGGATGATGGGAAGCAGATGTATCATTAAGCACTAAATGGGAATATCATTTACAGTAGATGTCATGTTTCATTTTGATAAACTGCAAAAAAAACAACATGTGAAAGATGTAGCCCCATGTATCCAATGCTGAAAGCAGTATTTTGAAAGGTAATGTTATTGATACTCTTCTAGGCTGGCAAATCTAAGATTTATTAGAAAACATGATATATGGCTCAAGCATTACCATGAAAGATAATGAAATGCTTTCTGATATATGAGATGGTATCCCGTATAAAAAGCTTAGAGTAAAGAAGCTAGTAAACAGCAGCCTTCCTTACCTTAATGCTTTAAAATGATGTGGTTCCTGTTCTAAAGCCTTTCATGCACAACACTTTCCCTTCCTCCATCATAACAGTACGTATCCTTGACACAGCACTTCTTATTTAAGATCTTTGAAGTTATGGGCTAATTACTCATGGCTACTATAACAAATACAATCTTCACTTTGTAGAAAAAGCACATAGAGTGCAGGGACTTGACTGGGACCAGCAAGCTGGCATCAGCTGTTTGTGGATTTTGCACTGCTGAAGACCAGGCTTCCTTCATAAGCACTGGCTGTCCTTCCAGCTGAAGAAAAACTGTTGCTGTCATTTTTTCATAGTCTGTAATGATCAAATACATTTTAATGTAAATAAGAAGACACAGTGAAATATGCTTGAAATGATTGCATTGGTGGGGAAAAAAAAATTCAATTTATCTATCATACTCCTGTCACTGTTACTTGAGTGCCTATTTACATTTTTAATGCACACGTCTTTCACTTTTTCCTCATTTTGAATGTTCTTTCTCCTTTCTCTTTTTTCTTCTTCCTATTTAATCTGATTTTAATGTCAGTCTGCATAGGATGTTCATCTTCTAAATTGCAAGTTAGTTGAGAGAAAATACATGGAAATAACACTTTTCTTGGGGCCGTTCTAATTCCTGTTTCCACAGTCAGTTTTGTTGAGACTCTGTTTTGGATTTCCCCTAAGAATTTCTTAGCAATTGTATTTCTCTTTCACTTTCTGAAATCCTTGTCTAGGTATTATAACTCATTATGTCTTTTCTTTGGGTATTTACACTGCTCCTGTGTTCACATGTACCCATGTGAGATACATAATATGTGTGAAGCAAATGCAAATCATACTACTTTATAATCATAAGTAATAGTAAAGCTCCCTCTGCACTGACTAGGGATCCTGCTGCTGGATAGGTACAGAAAGGCACTATCGGCTCAGAAAGTGTAAAATACAATATGGTGATGGTTTATGGTTTGCCAGTGCAATTTTGTGTGAATTTTCCATCCCCTGTTTACTGCTTCACTTAAGTAGGGTGAATTCAGAGAAGAGCACTAAGGCCTTTTGCCTTTGACCTGCAATGGAGGTCTGCTGAGAGGCTGTGGATCAGTCGTTCCCACTGTGAATAGTGGTACTGGTGGACCTCTGCTCCTACAGAGCTTGCCCAGAATAACAAAGGGAGATTGTATATCTTATTGGAAGTATATTCTGTCCTTCTAATATTGAAAAACTGGATTCCTTTACCCAAACTTTTGATCTACAGAGAAGTCCTGGTGGCACTTTCCTAAATAAGCAGTGGTTGAATAAGACAGGCAGCTCACCACAATGCACTCAGATTTGAGTACCGCATGGGGCTTCTAAGCAGACTAGGAGACTGTACTTTCGTATGCACATTACATGAGCAAAGGGGACTTCAGGAGGAAAATATGGGTGCTGAAATGCTGCATTTTTGCTCACCAGAGCTGGACTGTTTCAGGAAGACTATTAGGAGAGGGATGGGAAGTGGCAGCAGTACATACAGCCATGCAGTAGTTTCTAGATGCATCAGAAAATCTTCCCAGACAGGGGAGGATCAGCCTTGAGGATAAAAGGTGCTGCTCAGTGTGAGGCAAGTGTACTACCAACAAACTCCTGAGATGGTAGGAGTTATCTGAAGCTGTTGGGATTCACCAACCTTCCTGAGAAGCTGAGAGAGATGGACTTGCTGTGCTGATGCTCCTGCAACTCAGCAGTAGCTGACCAGAGGAGTGGGTGCTGGTGTGGTTGGTTGCAAGCTCATTGCTGCTGTGAACTGCACCTGTAAGCCAGCCACAGCCCTTGACTGGCAGCACCTTTGTAGGAAAACAGAAAACACAAAATACTGATTTTTTTTTTAAGTGCTTAATGGCCTTAGCTGATAAAAAGTGCTGCCAGGGTGACACAGAAGACAGCGGTGAGGACAACGGTGATGGTTATGGATGCCTTTTACATGCAGAATGACAGATGTGGCTCACTTTTAATCATTATTCTTCAGACTCCTAAGTCTAGTCTGTGATCTGACCTCCTCCATGCTCCAGAATCACTCTGAGGCTCACAGTACAATTAATGATAAATGAACAGCTATCAAATTAATTTCAGAAAAGCAATAAGAAATCAATAGCCATACAGTGCAACTGTTAGTTAAATCGTTAACTGCACATGACTAATCATGCTCAGAAGTTGGGGTGGTTTTCTTCTGCTGACATTTATAAATAGTTAAGCCTTAACTTTCATAGTTTATGATGTCAGATGAATCCCTTGGGAAAGTATTTTACTTCCAAATGATATTTAAATGTCTGTAATTCTGTGTTGAATGCCATTTACCAACAGTTGTAGTGCTTTAAAGCATACAGTAAACTCCCTTATTTCTGTATCAAGCAATTTGACATCGAAGATAATTTGTTAACTGCAGCAAAAATATATAAACAATGTAATTTCCTTGTAAACAGTTGCCATATAAGACACAAAGTATAACTGGTAACCTCTGTTGCAAGCGTGAACAATGCCGTCTTAGAGAGAGTTGTGAACGTGGGTGTACAAAAATCAAAAGAAATCGATTGGGTTGCACCTGCACTGAGTCTTCTCAGCTGGGAAAGTAAAACAGGCTACAGAGAGGTTGCTACTGGAAATATTATTTGGAGAGGAAAAAAAATTTCCCTAAGGCTTATTCATCTTCCTCCTCTTTCTCTGTAGTGGGGCTGAGCTGCTGGGATGTGGCAGAAGCTGGAGAATCTGTTGGGTACAAGTCCTCAGTGGGGAGGTGAGGGTGGCAGCAGCAGGCACTGCAGTACTGTGCAGCTATTGGGACTTAGACCCCTGGATCACTGGGGGAAAATTGTGCAAAAGGGCCATTTCTGAGTATCCAAATGACCCGCTTTGCACCATCACTCAGTGCCAGAGCGCTACCAGCTTCAAGGCAATGTGGCGCCCAAGGGACTGTGAGCGCAGCAGAGCTTGGTTCCCACTTCCCAGATTATCAGTCAAGTTTTTGCAGCATGGATGACCAATAGTCAGTCCAGTCTACTTTTTGTGTGCACTTGTGCTGTTGGAACAGAAAGAAAACCCCTGTTTCTGGTGACAAAATGTATAAGGATATAACCCTACACATCTTATTGAAACTCGTTTTATAAGCAAGGTGACAGACATGCACTGCAGCATACAGCAATTCACAAACACTTTGATCGGTAAAGGGAAAATACAGAATCACTAAAAGTAATGTGTTCAAAGAATTTGCTTAGAGATTCCTGATGATACGATTCTTCCTTAGCAACAGTTGGGAGCATACAGAAGAATTTTTTAAAAATGCTGAATGCTTCTTGCTAGTCAATTGTAAACTGCGCTAACACAACACATATTCATTAACTCACTGCAATCATTTATACCCTGTCAGCTGCGGTTCTTAAGTAAGCTTCTGGGAGAGGAGAAAGAGGATTTATTTCTAGAGGAACATTATTCTGAGTGCATCCTTCATCTGGCCACTGAAAAGATTCATTTTCCTCTCCTATTCACTTTGCGTTCTTGCAGGACTGTCTTTTGTGAACCATCTCTCTTTGCAGAGTCTAGGCCTCATTTGAGTGATAACTAGGCAGCCACAAGCCTTCCCGGTTCACATGCCCTGTCCTATTATTATAGCAGCTATCCTTTGTGGATGCTATTGTCCTCTTTACTTCTATTTCTCTGGAATCAAAATCAAATGCTCGTTTCACCCAACGCATAATGGTGGAAACAGGCTTTTCACAGAGAAGATCTGTATCTGTGGTTCCACTAGTTATCTACTTCAGTACCGCAGTCTTTATTCTGAGTTTATAATATGAATCCTGCTTCTATTCAAATTGTGCTTACAGTATATTTAGACGTATGTGAAACATTTGCAAGCACCTTATCTTTATTTTAAAATAAAATAAAATTTTATTTCCTTCTCAAACGTAGCCTTTTAGGGAGATAAGATTTTATGTACTCCTTGTGCATAGTAACGGTGTTGCTAAGGGGACAGTATTTCTGCAGAATCTCCTTCAGCTGTGGTTTCATCTTAACATTTGTCAACTTGTTCAGTGAGAAAAAAGCAGAGCACTAAGAAAAAGAAAAAAAAAACAAACAACATAAAAAACCCACACCACTCACATCACCTTAAACTTTCTACAGATTCAAGGGTTATAGTAACAAGGACTTTTTTCTCCTTTCAGTTAGACATGATGCACATCAGCTTTTATTGGAGTAAATAGAATCAGACTACTATTTTTTTCTTCAAAATATGTGCAAATGATGTTTTCATCTTTATGATCAAGCTTAATTACCAAGTGGAAAATGGACATTTAGCACATAGAGCTGCAATGACATAGGTGGGAGTTTTTTAACCAAAAAGGATAAAAGTGGAAGGTGTTCAGGTTAATTGAAAGCTGAGATTTTGTAGAAATCTGGGAGTTTCCCTCACAAGTGGCCAAGATACACTGTGTGAGGACCTATCGAACCAAGCACTACCCCCCACACTTGAGTATGTGCTCACCTTCAAAAGCACAACTATTTGTCTAAATATGTGCTTAAGCATGAACTCAGTTACCAGCATCAGGGAGAAAGAAATTATTGCACTGAGTAGACAAAGTTAATCAGATTTAAATTTCTCTTTTAACTCCCTCAGAAATACCATGCCTGCTCTTTTAGATCATGAAGGTCTTGTCTTCAGGCAACCCATAATTTAAAAGTGAGTATAGGAATCAGATACTGGCTGAGGCCTTTTATTTTGCACGAATGAAAGGGAAGGATGAGAAACATGTATCTTCACAATGGTTTTTTAAGGCCATACCATACTCCTATAGCAGCAGCTTTACCTATGTAAGCTGAAATACGTCCATGCTATGTTCAACAAAAACCCAACTGTATCTCAACAGAGATACAAGCTCCTTACAAAGGAGGTAATTTCCAAAACAAAGTCACAACACAGGATTTTGTCTTTTGTTTAATTGGTTTAGTAGAAGATAAGATGTTGATTCTCATAAACAAGCTGTTGTTTTGTTTTTCCTTAAAAATCCTTTAGCTTCCATGCAGGCCTTTAAATATTTATAAGATTTAAATAATCTTTTAAAGCATCCTCAGAGAAGACATTGACTCTTCTTTTAGTTAAATAGTTCTTTTTCTGGTAGGGGAATTGTTTAAGTACTCAGTCAACTAATTCCCCAATTTAATCACAATATTTTCATACTCAAATGTCTATTTTATGTAAGCAAAGAGAAATACAAGAGATAAACTTGTTATATTTATATGTAAACTGACTTACTACTTCTGTGATGGGAATATTATGCTGTGGTACTGGAGCTGACTGTAAATTGAAGATGCTTTTAAATAAACACCTCAGGAAGTTCATGCCCCTCTGAATATTTATATCATAAGAAAAATTTTCCCACAAAGTATTTCTCATCTTCACATTTCTTCCTTATAGCCATCTGAAGTGTTCAGACTATTTGCGAAATGGGTGCTGGAGAATAAGTAATAACCCCTGCAGAAGGAGCCATGAAGTTTGTGGTGAAAGCCAGAATTAGAGGCAATTCCAGAGACAATCAATATTACCACTTGCCATAGCATCTTTGCTCAGAGTTCATGGTTAAAACATGCTGCATGTCTACAAAAGCAAAGGCCAGAGTCACTTGATACATATTTCCAATAACTCAGTGCGCAGAGTACCTTATACCTCCTGGCTACTGCTCTCACTTCTTGAGACTGCAAGAGACACTTCTCAGCAGAGTATGTTTTCTTGCCAGAGGTCCCTCACACAGTCAAAATCAGCAGAGTATGTGTCTGTATGTCTTTCTGTCTCAGATGCTTTTATAGCTGCCCCTGCACAGCACAAGTGAATGAACAGAAGGTCATGGACTGCATTTTTCATTTAGTTGGCTCCTGGTTGGCTTTATTTGGTCTGCTCTTTTCCTGAGCAGAGTTTTGGTTTCTTTGCTTGTTTCTGCTACCAGTAGTAGTTGCTTCATCTCTGTAAAGTTAAATTAAATGTCAGGTTTAGGATGTCTCTACAGAACAACTAATTGTGCTTAGATATATGGCAATGACAGTCTCCAGTATCATGCAGGTTCAAGACAATTTTCCTGCACATTCAGCTTGTGCTGAACCCCTCAGCTGAAATCAATACTTCTTGGGCACATTTTGCTGAGCAGCAAATCTGCCTTTTCCAATAAAAAACCTTTTTTCACCTGCCCACCACACAGCCCCTGGCAGCTATCTGGCAGCCATGGCAGGCAGACACCAGCAGAAATTTCCTCACTGATGGGAAAATAATTAACAAGAATAAAAAACATTCACACAAATGGTTGCACCCTACAAAGATGTTCACAAAGGTGGTTCATATTAATTCTCTTTAAAAAAACCAGTTACTCTGAAAGTGTAGCCAATGCCAGTGCAAGCATAGGATTTTTTTTCTAGCATTAGCCTAACCCTGTGGTGATAACGATAAACGATGCTCCATTATTTTAATCAAGGGACAATATTCTTGTTGGCTGATTGAAGTGCTCTTATTGAAAATAGCTTCCAATAATAACCTGTCTTGTTAGTACAGTAAATTCTGCAGGCTAAAATTCTTTGTTTCTCATTAAATTAACTAATTACTGTCTCACTGGATCAATGGATTTAGGAGCAACTGGCATAATCTTGCTAGGAAAGGAAAGCTGCCAAATTCCATCACTCCGCTTAAGTCTATTACCCTAGGATCTGTGTACTGGCAGAGATTTATCACCATGTAATTGATGGTTTTAGTTGGTTGATTGCCATATCAAAAAGAGTCAAAGAGTTACATTCTAAGCTAAACAAACTAAAAAAGGCATCAGAAGAACTGCATGTGCAGTTATTAAATTAAGGCTATTTTTTAAAACATATAAGAAATTACTTTGGTAAAATCCCAAGTATAATTCTGTTCGTTGTTGCAGGACAGATGATGTTCAGCATGTTCAGAAGCATCATCCAGCTGGCCAGGAGCCTGCAAAGCAGCACAGGCTCCAGGTAGGTGCCCAGAACCTGGGAGGGGTGCTTGGTGCACCCAGGCACACACCGCAGGCTCCCCACCTGGGCTGAGGAGCAGGTATCTGTACCCTTGAAACTTGCCTCAGGGATGCCTCTGCTTTGCACAAATGGGCAACCAGATGTCAGACTGAGGATTCCATTCACCACAGTAGGATTCACCTGACCCTCCGAATACTGAGTCCCACACCTATTGTTTGTGACTCCATTAAACCCCTCCTTACTAGCCTTCTTTGACTAGCTCCGCAACAGAATATTTAGGGTCCTCTCCTATGTAAGAAATAAAAAACCCAAGATTTCACAGGATCAGAGAGCCAATTAATCTCTGAAACAGTTGATCCATAAGGTAGAAGGACTAAATTTTAGGAGGTTAATGGTGCAAACAGGCAATGCCTTTTCTCATCTGCAAGCACTGCACTATATCCTACTCCCAGCTTAGCTGTACAAGTTTTATTATGTTTGCTCAACTTTAATTTATACATGTGTTAACATACTCTTAGTCATTTTTAATTTTAAACTAAGAAACCCTGGCAAATCTCTTTCAATATAATTAGAATTCTTTCTTTAGTTGGCTATTTAGTCATTATTTCCTTATTTCCGCTTTATTTTCTGGGGGATAAATCCTCTTATTCATTTGTTTCAATGAAGCTTGGATAAAGGTCATTTAAATTGATTCACCTTTCTTATCTTCCTTGTGTTTATTCTATAATCCTGCCTTCCATTGTGTCAAGGAGAATAGCTTTCTTTCCTCTGCTTACTTCTGCTAGAAGAAAAATGGTAACCTTTTATTAAATAAGTCTGGGAAAGCTGTGCTCCAAATCCATATTATCACTAGCTTGGGGAAACAAATTATTTCAAAAACTTAAAAAAAGAAAATGTACAGCACTTTTTGTAGTTTGCTGTTAGATGGCCTGAACTTACTGCCTCAAGCCCATTAAATGAATGAGGGAAATACTTTGATGCAATTTGCAAAAGCAAATGCACAGGCACAAGCTCAGGCGCACAAATATAACAGCAATTTTCAATTACAAAGCCCTGCAGAGTTGCAGAACACCAGTGACATTGGTGACGCTGGGGCATACGTCCCCCCAGTCTTTTCCCCAGTACTCCCAGATATTTCCCTGTTTAGGAGCACTGTCCAAACTCACCAGCTTGTCTCTTAACACACAGCTCAGCTTCTGGAGCGATACCAGACTTTAGCCTTGAAAGGAATATTTCTGTTCTTGTTGCCTAGCCTGAAATATGTACTATTTGTCAACCATTTCATGCACTTTTTAACCTTTTAAAATGCAAATATAGACTTCTGAAAAGCACCAAATGGGACAGAGCAAGTTTGTATACTTTCTAAAAAAAATCGTATTAAAATAATCACGAGTGACTAATCAGATTTCTGGAGTGCAAACTTTTATTTTCTGTTTATTGTCAGTTGACGAGAGTGACTATAAGCTCCTGCACCACTTTCTGGACACTTTCTCGTTCTATTTCAGAGAGAAGATTATTTTTTTCCCTCTGACCAGATGTTATTCTGCGATGTAGGGCAGGTTTTCTATGAAGAAAAATGGTATTTTCTAATACTGAAATGTTTAAGGAAGCAAAAGGAGAAAATGTGGAATTAAACCATATGATTAGGAAAATAAAAACCCCCAAACCAATCTGTAAGCAATATGTTCACTCACATAAGGGTGTATGTTTCTCATTTTAAACGACTAAACCAGTATCTCTTTTTATTTTGTTGCCATGGTTACTGAATTTTTAATAGTCTTTAGAGGGTGATGGTTTTAACTCACTGAAAGGCATCATTGTTTAATATTAAGCACATTCTAACTATCTTTTCAGTTGTGGAAAATAATTTCTTCCTTAAAAAAAACAAAACAAATGAAAACTAAGTCACCATTTTAAAACCACTAGAAAGAAAAGTTTATTTTCTGGCTACAAATTGCTGAAAAAAATATAACAGGCATGAGCAGTTATGTCAAATCACTCACTGCATCATGCTGGTGTGGAGTCAAATGGACCTGAAGGAGCTCCCCTGGGCTGGCAGCACCATTGAGGGTGTGTGGCAGGGTAGCTTAGGGTCTGGCAGCCCAAAGTTTGCCAGTGACAGGTGTGGGGTTTGCAGCATGGACATGGTTCCATGGCCCTGGCATGAAACCTCCAAATGCGCTTCAGTTAAATCTGCAGTGAGTCAGCCAACACCAGGGATGGGCAGGGAGGCCTAGAGGGGCTATATCAGAAGCAGTCACTTGGCACAGACTCAAGAGCAGGGAAGGTGACATTCAGAGGAGAAGAAACAACTTTTCCGATCAGTATCATGGGCAGAATAAGTGCAGGGCAGGTGCAGAAGCCCTCTGCAGGATCACAGTGGTGATAAGATTGCAATGAAATCTTACCTTATAATCACTGAAATAAAAAAACAGTGTATCCTGACTGCGGTGCAGAGAGCACCAATTCCACAGAACACTGAAGATAAAAGCTGATGCTAAAGAAAGGAAAAAACATTCAGAATTTGCTCTCCCCCTATCCCAAAATGAGAGGTGGCTACCGAAAGGAGGCAGGATTCTTTCAGAAGCTGCCAGGTCCTAGACAGGGAGCAGCACTGAGATCACAGAATCACAGAACGTTAGGGATTGGAAGGGACCTCAAAAGATCATCCAGTCCAATCCCCCAATCTCTGGGACACAGGGGACAGAGTGTACAGGGGACTCAGTGCTGCTTATGAGGTTTTTCTCTTCACTTCCTTCTGTAGCCACCTGAAGAAAATGCGTCATGGCACCAGCTTCTTGCAGTAGCATTGCATTTTCCTGCTATCAGGGCATAAATACATAGGACTGAGTGGAAATAGCCTTTCTCCACCATGTCATGGATTGCAATGAAGGTCACACCTGCAGAACATGAAAGAGAAAAGGAGATAAAGTCAGTGAGTAAGGACTAGAGAGGAAGAGGAGGAGAATTGGCTGGGGAATAGTGATGCTTCACTTTGTCTTGCTATGTTATTCTTTGCTGCTCATACATGTATAAGTGTTTGAATCTAACGAGTCAAACTAATGCTTTAGCAAAACACAGTTTACTAGAAAGTAACATCCAGTCCATGGTATGGAATTACGTTGGTTATATTATATTTTCCACAACCCACTCATCTGAACACATGCGCAATTACATAATTTGAAATACAGCATCATTGACATAGGCATTAATTTGAATTAAATGATGTTCTGGTAAATATTAACAAATATACATATTTGAATGCTAGCAACATTTTAGCTAGTGTATATTAGCCTTTAAGTAATCTGCATCAAAAACAGATTTCACTTGAAAAATATTTCTACTCTGTACTGAGAGTACCAGTAGGTTTATATGAGGCAGAGTATACAAAGATGGCTGGGGCTTGCAGGTAATTGAGATATGTAGTTTACAGGAGGGATGCTCCAACATTGCATTTGTATGTTTTTGCATCTAGAGGCAATGGACAGTTTTGAGACAACGCTGGGACATGAACTCAGGTGGTCTGAGGGAGACTCCTGGAGCTTACCCCAAATTCTCCATTCTGTGCCAAATAGTTACCCAAATCTGGCCTGGTGATTAATTTGCTAACAATAGCAAAAGTTTTTCCTGCCATCAAGATCTCGAGTCTCCCCAGATGCAGCAGAACAAACTTGATCTTTGCAGTGTTGTTCCAGCCCACTCTCTTCACTGCGATTCAGAGACCAGGCTATTTGAATCTGTGGCATTCAGCCTACCACTCTCACTCACCCTGTGCAGCACTTCTCTCACAGCTGAAAAAATGCATTATGCAGCACCCTGCCAGAGCACTCTCAAGGCAAAATGGCATTTTAAAATCTGTAGGAAGACAGATTCAAATAAGTTAGAAATCTCTTTTCCCCCTGATAGCCCAATAATGTAAGTGAAAACTTTTTTGGTTTCATTAGGTTTCAGAAAATTACTTTCTTCTAACTACATCGGTGTTCAGTTCTGCAATGCTCTTCTGTGAGTTTGGCTGTTAAGCGTTGAGTGCCACTGCTCGAAACTGGAGCCACACTACTGGGTGCTGATATAATGACCTTCCTCATGAATATGTATTGTGAGATAAGTAAAGCAGAATAAAAAATTAGAAACTTTTAACATTCAAAACTCTCCAGAGCTTCAGCCCTGGAGACTGGAAAGGTATTCTGCTTCTTGAGGAGCATAGCGCTGGACGAGTTAGGGGATCTTTGTGGTCCATTGTTGCAGTTTTTTGGACTTTAACAAAAAAAAAAAACAACCAAAGACCTATTTATTGTGCTGCTAAATATTTTCCTTTCTAAAAGTAGTAATGTAAAATGCATTAAGAGTTTTGTATAAAATGAAAAAAATTAACCATCAAGGAGTGGTGGACTAATTAACAAGAAAAATCTGGTTCCAGAATGCACCTGGGTATTAAAGAGTTTGAATTCATTTCAAAATTAGATCAAATTTAATTCTGCACAGAATGGATAGTATTTGATATAATCATAATGAACATTACCATGTACTGTGCAGTGCGGGCACTCAGCTGAGCTTGCCAAAATTGATTCCTGAAATCACTGCCAACAAAAAAAAAAATATAGCTTCCCCTGCAGGCACAATATTGAGAGTTTTAAAAATACTTTAGTGTGATGTTAGAGTTATGTTTCAAAAGTATGTACTTAAGTTTTGGAAACTGTGCTGTGCTACTCATTCCCTGGACCAGACTCCTTTCCAGAATCTCTGATATTATGACTTTTTATGGTCATTCAGTGACCATCTGTCACTTACCTCCTTTGGCTCCACATGTCCTCTGCTCTGATTATCATCTTTTGTTTTTTTTTCTTCCCAAAAGAAGAACTGTAAACTAAATGCAGCAATAATTACATTCAGGTCAGGGAAAAAAGAAGCCCTTTGTTGCTGTAAACTGTTTTTGTGTTTCTAAACTGTTGGTTAGAAGCAGCCAACAAAAGGAGAAATCATTTTATAGGAGCCCTTTCACACTGGGATCATTAAGCTCGTGTCCACAGTTTCACTATCAGCCTTTCTTTTCAGAGAGGTAGAAGTCATCTGGAAAAATTTCCATGCTAGGTTTTAGTGCCACAGAGAAGTGTTGCCTTGACTGTCTCAAATTCCTCAACCTTTTTGAGCTCCATTTGACTATGTGGTTTTCACAAAACGTAAAAAAACACATTGCCATCAGGTCAGCTGCACTTCTTCTCTCATTTCAAGGCTGACTTATTCCCTGTGCGCTGCTCATATCCTGGGACTGTTCTTGAGTTCCCAGTCCCATCCTGGGGCTCCTAGGTGCCTATCCAGGAAGAGCACCCAAACCCTAGCCCTGGGCTCTGCTGATGGCCCTGCCCTGCAGAGTCCCACATCTGCAGCAGATTGATCAGTAAACAATCTGTGTTGCAAATTTTTTCCTATATTCCGACCAAATACAGACTTCATATCAACACAGTTTTAAAAACAAAATCCCAGAATTTACATCTACTATTTTGACTAAAAATTATCTTCAAATAACTTCTAAAACAATCTTGTCAATTTTACATTTTACATTCTCCTGTAAATGTCAGGTATAGTAATGTTTCTGTTCATTAATGTCATAGCTACCTCTTGAAGAAACTACATTCAGCCTGGTATTAGCATTTCATCAATAATCAATAATTGCCTTCATCAAACTAGTTCTAAATCTGGGAGGAAATTTATCTTATCCAGCTGCCTTCACATAAAAGCAATTGTACTAAATCCTAACCTGAGACAAAAAACCCAAAGGAATCTCATTCCAAGTGTTCATTGTTCTCCATTTTGAGAGGGTGTTTCTCCCTGTTTTGCAGCAACCACCACCAAGCATTAGATCTGAATTCCTTCCATAGTATCCAGTACTTCCATTGATTAAGTGCATCTCCCACAATAAATACTCTAGGTGCAGCACATCTTCTACTTGGGGAAATAAGGAATTAATGTCTGTCTCAGTGAGATTTTAGATATGTTACACTCAATGTTGCAACATCTAAAATCCATAAAACAGATTTTACCTTGCTTCCCCTGCAAATGAAGAGGGAGAAATCAAACAGATTTGTAACATTCAGCATCCAGCACAGCAGACGCTTGTGTTTGGAAAGCAACACCAACTGTGTTGCAGTGCATTGCAACTATGCAATGCAAACAGCTATCTTATTAATGAAATATTTTTCTATGACATCTGCTTTTATTTTTTCTACTTTTGTATGCTAATGGAAGTAGTATCTCCCAGCAATTTTATACTGCCCTGGCAAATCCCAACTTCATTTTGCCTTTGCAAAGACATCTTCCTAAAGATGGAGGGTCTCTGGAGAATGCGTGCAGAAACTAGACTCATCTAGAGAGTCTCAGAACCATTAGTGTTGTTTTGAACCTACCAGGTTTAAAGAAAGACTGCATCTTCTGATGGCCATAGGCTACCACTTAGCAGATTGCAAAATACTTGATTAGTATCCTAGCTGAACTGGTACATTTGAATCCATTCCTTTTCCAAGATAAAAGAAGAATGACTTCTTGGTTGATATGGCCTCATTTATGGGACACTATTTTACCTTGAAGCCTTACTATGAGGGTAGTTAGAAGAGCCTGAAAGTGCATCTTGTATGAAAGTTGCCACTTCTCTGCCATTTCTCGAATGTCATGGTTTATAACTGCAAAAGTAGACTTGCAGGACATAATCCTATAAATTATGGGAACACAAGAAAAACAAATGCTCTCTAGCAATGCTTTTTACAATATTTATGATTTCCCAAGTTAGTAATTTCTGTATTGCTGATTGATCTCCTTGGGAGATTTTGCTTTTGCACAGGGCCACACAACATTTGAGAGCAAAACAGGATCTGATCTTTCTTTTTCAAAAGTCAGAGCACCCACCTTATTGAAAGGTTTTTCCTCTGTCTGCCTTCCATGTTGCTCTTTAGACTTGCTTTCTCATATTTTCAGATACCATCTTCTCTCCTTTGATTAAGAAGAGGTACAAATATTTTGATGGGTTT
>NW_010206390.1:0-72503 GCF_000695765.1 Mesitornis unicolor | reverse complement strand
AGGAATGCCTTAAAACCCAAGAGATAATTAATTATGTCCTATCAGTGGTGACACTGGGAAACAGAACCTGCCTTAGTCCATTTCTGTGACTTTTCCCCGTTTTGTTAAAGGCGAGACCTTGCTCAGGTTGACTCACTTTACTTTTGTGTGAAGTGAGTCAGCAGTTCCAGGATTTCCTTAATTTTTCACCTAAATTCTTGAACTCCCAGAAAGCTGCTATTAGGACTTCTTCGGTGGCGGCTCCTCAGAGGAGCTTGGTTGGGTTTGGTGTTTTTACAAGCATTTGCACAGGTTTACAATTGTGAAGTGATGTGGTAATGGAAGTCTTTATTGGCTTTTTATTGGTAGCACTTTGAAATGTTTTGCTTGAAACATGCTTTCAAAGCGTTTTCTTTTCTTTGCATTTATCTCAGCGTCACCACCTTTAAAACATTCTCTCAAAGATGTCTGGGAATTATAGCTTAGTGTGAGGGGTTTTTTCCCCAAGTAAAGGTTTGCGCTAAGAGTGCTATTTGCTTTCCAAAATTAGAATGTGTTGAATTCCTAATTACAGCAATCAATCTAGCACCTTGTCACGAGAGTATGAGGAAAAAACAACCTTATGTGAGGCTGCACTTGTACCTACGCAGTCAAATCCATTTTGAGAGAAACGTTGTTCAAGTCAACTCTATCTTGCCCAAAGAGTTCTGGACAGGGAAAGTGATTGAGAATGTTTTTATGTGTCAAACTAATCTGGGGTGCAGCTTTTCACATGAAGAAGCACCCTTATTTCTAATCTACATGGATTTCAGAGCACATGTACATTTACTTGATAATTTTCTATTAAGATTCATCTCTTGTGGAAGCACAAAGCACAGGCACAAAGAGTGAGTAAGAATCCTGAATTTGAAAAGTTTCCGATTAAAAAACAGCAAAATGTGTTGAGGCTTCCAATTACTACAGAAAAATAACTAATTACATGGCTAGTAGTTTGAGACCAGAGTTGTTTCAAGGATTGTTAGTCTGTGGGACTAAGAAAACATTTATAAATGTAAACTTTATATGTGTCAACTATGTGCATATGTCAAATATAAATTTATAGTCAATTAAGCAAGCAATAATAAAGAACATTCATACAGACACACTGAGATGGAGATCAAATCTAAGAGAATAAACTTCCATATGACTATGGTTTTTACATCAAAATGATTTTAAGGATTGTTGACTTTGAATTTCACTTAGCATGAAAATAATTTGCTTTTGGCCTTCAAGAGTTATGTTGTATCCTTGCAGAATATATATCGTTCTAAGCACAACAATTATCAAGGATTTTCACTATATGTTGTTATTGTACATTATTTCCTTAATATGCAGTCTTCTAGCTATGTCTATTTCGCTGTTTTCTTTAGTAAACCTATCATCATTTTTCCTTTTGCTAATGTTACTTTTAGCAGTGATTAACATTCTAACTTACAGCTTACACAAGTGAAGCAAACTCAGGTTTGTAATTTGATGTTTATATTTAAAATACACTCAGGGTATTTGATGCCAATAACAGTAGTTTGGGGAAATATAAAACTAACTTAATGTTAGATAATACACTTTACTATCTTTTCTTCAATATATTGCATAGTCTCAGGGACTGATTCTGATCTCATTTGGACTACTTTCATGTTGATTAAGCTCAACTGACAGGAATGAAATTATTTTTCATTTACTAGAGAGTACATGACAACAGAGATTCATTTTTATATATCATGTCTTTACATTTCCTAATACAGGGTAATGATGCTAAGCACCTGCTCAAAAACTGATTGCTTGTTCAGATGATTTCCATTGTATTAAAATAACACCCGGGGGGAAAAAAGCCATTGTTTCCTTTTAATAAGCAAGTTTAGAAACCAAATATCTGTTAAAATGTGCCTTTAATCTTTGTTACATAAATAGCCACATGACATTATGAAAATCAAGCTTCTATCTATCAGGATGCACAAAGCTTACCAGGAATAATTGCAAAGTGGTTTCTCCTTTCCAGCCACACTTTCTTAAGATCTCAGTCATTCTTATGCAAAGAGACAGACTGCAAATGGAGAATGTCAATCCACACACCTCCTTAGATTAGATAATAAATCTCATATTGAAATATTTTTAAATCTTACCACCACCAAAGAGGAAGCAGAAGCTAAAATGTAGACAACAGACTGTACTCTGTTTATCTCACCAATTCTCTTACATGTGCTCCAGGAACCATCTATGGATTTTTAAACTTGATTCTGCTGTTATTCTGTAAGACCAGAAGGACAATACAAATAATTCGGTTTATATACATTATATACTCATAGTATTTCTTGAACTTCTTTTTTTTAAATACAGAAAATAACATATTTTTAAAGTGACAAATGACAGAATTATGTAGGAAAGGAGGAAATCAAGAATCATGACGTGATAATAGCAGGTTTGGCACATTAGTCAACAGTTCAATATAGGCATGACTTGCCTCATTGTATAGTTTATATATAGCTTCGTTATGAGGAAGAGTACAATTTGCTGTAGAATTGTTTTCTGGAAGGCCTGTTTTATGCATCATTTACTTGGCACCTTACAACCATGTTTAACCTGTGTAAAGCTAGCTATAAGTGATAGCTAAACGAGCTGAACATGATATTTTTTTGTTTTTCCTCTTCCCTATTTCCTAAATGAGATATAGTAGCTTATCTCAGAACAGAATAAACCTGATGCATTTCAGCTTTGGTGAGGCCTCTGCAGCCAGCTCAGTTTGTGTCTTGAAATAACATAAGGCAGAACACCCATAGAAAGATCCTTTGGCCTTGTCCTTGAAAATTAAGCCCTATGGATCAGCTGGGATGCGGCTCATCTCAGACAGAAAGGACTTTGTATAAAATTATACTATAAGGACAAAAAAGTTTTAACTTATAAAAAATAAGGGGTATGCAATTTCTAAAACATTTTACCTCCACTAGGAATATTTTTTCCATACAATGCAAGAGATGAATGATAATAATCTAGCAAGTAACGTTGTTGTAAAGTGGTAAGGTGGGGAGAGTTTTCTGCTGTGTAGGTTGCTATCTTATCAGTTGTCTGCATTTATCTTACAGAATTATGCCTTCAGGTGCTAGCTTACCATCCCACCACTCAGTAGTTGCTCTTCAGCTTATTTATCAGTATTATTGTGTTACTGCCAGCATTTGAAGTGCTTTGTGTAAGAGGAATTCATATACAATTCACCATTAGATACTTATGTATTAGTTGGCATTTCTTAATATCACAGACTGTCTTCTTCAAGACACATATTGAATAAAAGGTATTTTACCTACACTGAATAATGACAGACTTCAACCAATACATAATCCAAGGACCTGGCTCCCCAAGATTCACCTTAATTTTCAATTCGGTTCAAGCTAGATATATTAATCACTGAGTATTCATTTACACCTAGAAACTGAAACATGGGGTAAGCAAAGTTTTCAATGAGAGATCATTATAGTTCTATATGGCTGTTATATGACAAAATCTTCCAGAAAAAAAAACAACAAAACAAAACAAAAAACCTGTGAAAGAAAACAAACGAATGAACAAAAAAACCCACAAATGAACCCATGCTTTTCTCTCAAATCTGCTTTGCCCCAGAGAATATTCAAATAAAGTACTTATTAAAAAATAAATACAGATGGGGGAGAGGAGGAGAAAAATATGCCATAAAAAGTATTGAAAATTATGTTAAGCTTTAAATGTCACCTTTCACAATGAAGTTAGAAAGTCAAAGAAAGAAAGGTATGTTTTAAAGTCTACTGTGTGATAAAGATGCAGCAACCTCCCAGGAGATAGCTGCCTCACTGATAAAAGGAAAGGTCCACTGACTGCTCGTGCCTCGCAGATTACAGCCCCTCATCTGAAGTGCTTACCCCTCTGACCTCTCACTGCAGACCCCCGTTGATAGCATTGCAGACTGAGAAAGCTGTGCTTCAGTATCTGGGATAAGAAAAGATGATAATTCATTACCATATAATGACCTTCCAGAGTGGGAGCTCATCTTAATAGTATATTAAAGCAATCCATTCAGGTATAACAGAATAAATAGGCCAAACTGTAACAAAAATCCCTGAGCCATACGCTATTTATTGGCAATAGAAAGATAAGCTTCACAGAAGAAGCTACTGTATATTTGCCTTCTGGTATAAAACTATTTTTTAAATCTTCAAAGATATATTTAAAAACTCTTGCAAAGCCACCTGTCAGTCTAAGGTCCATGGGAAGAATGACTCAAAGCTTTGAACACTGTGACTAGAATTAGTTTTCAGCTTAACATTTCAGAATTTCTTACATTAAGCTTTATATATATATATTTGTAATATGTATGTATGTGTATATATATATACACACACACACATATATAGAAAGTTTAATGTAAGAAATATATAGAGACAAATATATATGTAAAATAATGTAATGTCATGGTAAGAGAGCTTGGTGAAATTAGACTCAAGAAAATTAGGCAACGTATTCCCAAGTGATAATTAATCATCTGCCTTATATACAAACATGGTTCAAAAGACATGTTTTGTCCATATGCCTTGTTGCTGTTGCCACATCGGGAAAGCAGTAGTTAAATTTAGAACCTGAAGGTATAGTTGCGGATTAACAGTTAATCAGTGACAAATAGGCATATATTAATATGATTGCAATACATTTTTTTTCTGAAAAAAGTGTTTGTAATGTTTCCTGGAACAACAGCAGGAACATGTTGCATACATGAGCACTAGTGGTTGTGCTTACTCACTTGTGTGCAGCTCTATGCAAGCCAACCTTCAGCTTAGTTCAGAAAAATGGTATCTGTAAAACAGTATATAGGACTATTCTGAGTTGCTTGAAAGAACTGTTTCAACTGAACCTGCCACTGCAGATGAGAAAGAAAAAGATTTTTTTTTAATAATGCTTTTGCATATAAAATTATTAAAAAGTCACTGCATATCATACTCTATTTTTTTTTCTGAAACAAAAGAGAACTTTCTCATTACTTATTTTTTAACAAAATAATTCTACAGGTCTTCTAAAACATCTCTAGACTCTAAACACTAAATGACTGTGTGGCACAGAGAAGAACAGCTTGATAAAATGTAGAAATGCACAGGAATGAATGTTAAACCCATACTTGTTACAGCTTTTATTTTGAGAGACATCCTGCAATTTGCCTATATTGTGTTTGAATGAATAGTCTTAAGATACAGCATGAATTTTAGGAATAAGTGGTAGAAAACTTTCTTCATAAAAATTCCCAGCACTTCTAGACCACACTGTTGTCTACTTGTTCAAACCACATTGAAGCCCATAAAAATGGCAGAGAATATGCTCCATGGCAGCAAACTTGGCAAGAAGGCAAAGACAATGGCCAGATGATAAACAACTTAGTCTCACGAAGGAACACCATTAAGTTGTGCAAAAAAACCAAAAAGCTCAATGACCTTGCACTTGTAGCTAACCAACAGCTAAAAACACTGCTTGAAGGCAATGGGAACAAAGATTTTGAATGAAGGCAGTTTCTCCATGGTTTCCCAACACTGATAGATGTTTGTGCCAGTACAAGTGGATAATCAGTGATAAAAGTTGCAAAACTTGTCTAAACTGAGACACCAATATTCTCATGGCTTTTCAAATGAAATGAAACCATTTTTACAGCAGAGCCAGATAGTGTACCCGTCTTTCTAGGAGGTAATTTGTTCTGCAAGTAAAAACTTGCTCAAGATACCCATGGTGTGGCTGTTATTTGAAAATGATAGTCACCTGCAGAAACAAATCAGCTGTTATGAAAAGCTGAACATCTTTTCAACATACCACCCGAGAAGCTTTTTGCTAAGTCCTTTCAGAGTAATTGCATTCACTTCATAGGCAGAATCATAAAATCTGGAACTGCTAAAAGTATGACCCTTCAAAGAGGAGGACATTGATTAAAATGAAAGCTACAAATGCTGGTAAGTAAAAGTACGCTGGACATGTTTAAAACTGTGCATACAGTCTCAGAGAAACTGTAGATGTGATTATGAGTAAAACCGGTATGCTTTTGGCATAATGAAGATTTGCTTTGGACCTGTCAGGCTGTGCTGTGAACAGTCCAATGGTGACTATTAGCCACGGTGTCTTTTAATGCCTAGCCATTAAGTATTTTAAGGTATAGCCATTCTCCCAATCCGTGCTACTTCCTGCACAGAACAGATTGGGAAAATTATCTTTCTTTTTAAATACCAACAGAATAGCCAAATAACAGATAAGAATAACTGCAGCGTTACTGAATGTTCAAATACGAGACATGTTTAACATAGTCAAATTGCTATGTTCACACGTTGATGAACAAGACAAATCCTATTTCATGTCTCATCAATAAACCATGCTTAATTCTCATCTGGGAGCTCACATGGAATGGCAAAAGCTCAGAGGCACAAAAGGAGTGGACTACATAAGTTGAGTCAAGGCTTCTCTCTCCAAGGTTCCAGGATCAGCCTCTCTCCTTTACGTGTTTCAGGGCTACAGAAATATTAGTGTTGGCAGAGCAGTGAACAGATAAGCCCAACTCTAACACCACTTTCATTAGCTTTAATCAACTCCACTGTTTTTAATTACTATCCGTCATTGGTACCAGAGATAACTAGGCATCTATTCTTTACATTAAAAACTTAATCTAACTTCCAGAAAAAGAGATTGTGTTTCCTTTCATTTGGGATTGGGAAGCAGAATGGACAAAGGCTGCAGAACTTGCATACAGTACTAGACAGCCTGTATCAAATCAGCTGTAAAACAGTTGATACAAAAGCAGCATTCTTTTGCCTAGATGATTATACCTATGAACACAAAAATCCATTTGAAGTCTATGTGAAGAACTCCAGCAGTTTTCTTTTTGATGTCAAGTATGAAAAAGCATACACTTCATTAAATGGCACATCAAAAGGATGAAAATGCAATCATCAATCTATATTTTATGACAATCCCTTAACAATGTATTGTAGAAATCCATATTGCATCAAATAGCAAAAAGGTCCTGAAAAATTCCTTGAGTGGTAGAAGGACTCTTCATACTTTTCATTTTTTCTACTTTTTAAATTTCCTAAGCCCTCCATTTTATACCTGAAGATAGCAATACTCATGCTCTTCTCGCTAACGTAATTTTAAAATCTGCACAGCAGTGGCAAAGTTAGGGATGTAAAATGTAAACACATATCCACTGTGCTTAAATCCTTTGTCTCGGCGACAAATTACTGCATTTCATCTATCTGACTCTCTGAGCATACTGAACTCTTGGTGCAGTGCACTTATCCAGATTTAAATTAAAGCAGGCTAATTTCTTCTCTGACTCACCCAACTTCTTCTTCTAATGTACTGAAGAATGTCTCTATGTCTGGTGATACTACCCTAATATCAGATTTATATTTTATTAGATATTGTTTCTTATCAGCAAGGAAATCTATAGTTGGCAAGGAAGGCAGATCTCCATCCTCACTAGCAAGAGAGAAACAAGATGCAGGTTTGGGTCAAGAGGTTCCTCACTGATTTTAACAAGCATTGTAGTAGTGAACACTTTACCTGGCAGAACTAAACCTGCAGCTCTCAGCTGGTCATCTCTGCTGCTTGTGGAAAGGAAAAAGAGTTCTCTAAAATTTGAACCTATTTGGAAAGCATCTGCCAAAACAGGAACAGATTACCCACTGAGGAACACTGATGCAGGCAGAACAGAGGGGATATGGAGGAGCTGGAGTTGCAGCACTCACATCCCAAGGAGCCACTCTGGAAACTCTGAGTTAATACGGTGCTGGTTTGCTCACCTGCTTTGCTGACTGCATCTTTATGCCACATCTTGTGATGATATGAGCCAGGTGAAAAACTGGAGGACCTTATTTCCCAGAGCAAACCTGCTGTATCTGACCACAGATATAACTGAGCTCCTTTGTAGTATCTGAACATGACTCAAAAGCACTAAAGAAAATAAAAACTCTAAATGTACTGTGACTTTAAAAATGAGACACATGTTGGCTAAAATGATGAATGAAATCCCAATAAATACAATGATTTTTATTTTTAATATTTTAGCTTGAGAAAACTGATTTGACTGTGACTACATCTTGAGAGCAACTACATGGACAATTTCTGACTTTCTTAATTTCACACAGAGCTTGATGAATTTTCACCAGACGAAGAAATGCAATTCAATTTGCTGCTGTAGCTTTCCTGTTGTATTTGCATTCCCTGAATATGCTATTGAATAAGTTTTCTGGTAAGAATGTTCACTTAAATAGAAGCTGAAATATTGGAGGAGGTTCACAGAAGATTTCTTCTGCAACTGGTAAATGAGAATATTAACACTGGAAATATGCTTCCACAGTATAATATTTATCCAATAACAAAAATGTGACCTATTTATGCTATTAAAACCAATCAATATAGTTGAAAATAAACATGTAGATGTTAATTATACCAGAGAAGCTACTTTACTGAAAATGTTTTCTTTCTAACTACTGAATAAAAGTAAATACAAAAGCAGGAAAAAAAACAGTTTTAAATATGTACTAGCAGAGGCGAAGAAGGAGAATGTACGTTTTCAGGCTGCAGGATTTGTCAAAGCAAATTTTGCCATTTAAAAATATTCCTGTTTTACCTACTTTCAGGGACATACATCATTCAGTCATGAAACATAAGTGGTATCATCTGACTTAACAGGATAATTTGCTTTCCATATTTCCATTATCAAATGCTAAGAATAATCATGCCAATATTTCTGAGCTACCTGCTATTGGAAAAAAATTACTAAGAAAAATGTTACTAATTCTAAATGAAGGATAAATTCAACATTTCTCTAGCCTTCTCATAAGCTTTTGAAGAAGAAGAACACGATTTTCCATGTAATAAACCATTTTGATACCAGTCATTTACATATACTTACTACAAATCCAGTATTCAGCATACAGGGATTGTGATATTTGAAAAAAAAAAATCTGCTTTACATCGGTGGATGGAAACCAAAACCTACAGGTGAAAGAACTAGGCAGTGGGCACCAAGGTCTTTTGAGGACGACATGGGCTTCTTCTTGTGACCCTGGGTTTGCTTGACACAGAAGAGAAGTGTACCCAAGACACAGAGATTCCTTTCCCCCTCACCTCTCGAGGTTTTACTACACAGCAGGTAACAGTATAGACTTGCCTCCTGCATTACATTTGACTAAAACTAGGGCACTGTATCATGTTTAAGTCTGAAATTGGCTGCATGCACCCATAAAGCAGGTGGCCTTCCCAGGATGACAGGAGGGATGCATGGAGATGAGAGCAAAGCCTTGCACCATCAAGGACGCAGCAGCTTTTGTGATCACATAAGGGAAAGTAAAGACAAGGCTGATTCTCATGATGATGAGCTTTTGTAGGAAATGAAAACCCATGATGACAACTCAAGAATGCACTATGAGATCTACAAAGGGTTGGTTTCCAGGCCGAATGTTCAACTATTTTTGGCACTTAGAAGTATTAATTGATCACAGGGGGAGGATAATATAAATGGATTTTGTTTCCTTGCTAGGCCGGCAGTGAGGGGTGACTTGCTGCCTGACATTTGAATCTGACAAGCCATATGTAGGTGTCTCTCCTAGCACTGCCCACAGGTGTACATCATGCAGAAGAGTTGCACCACGACTACAGCCGAAACCCAACTCCCATCCATCACAGAAATGTTGTGAAACATCTGCTTGGTGTGTTTGACCCACTGCCCTCGTGCAAGACAGGGAATATCCCTGTGTCTTGCCCTGGACTCCATGCCCAGGGCAAGGGACTTTGAGGTGTCCCCCTGAGCTGGGGGCAAGGAGTGAGCAGATACCCATGGGGACCTATGGGTGTGGGGAGCAGCCAAACTCCATGGGACAAATGTCCATGAAAGCATCTTTCTCTAGCAGTCAGCAAGTCAGAGAGGCATCAGCACATTGGCTTCTGGGAGAGGAAGGGTCTCTTCTTCCTTTCCACAAGGTCAACTCTCTTTTGAAGGCTGACTCTTGCCTGGTTTCGGGTCTTATCAGTGAAGAAAAGAAACCCTTACTCCTCATGCAGACAAATGAGTTAAATAAATCTTGGCATATATACCTTTAATGCCAATTTTGCCCTATTAATTCAAGCTGAATTCAGTCCATTGTTTTATTAAAACAACTGATATTAAATCAGATGCAAGGGTGCAACAGAACCTGTACAAATCCACTGCTGCATATCTGAACCATTGTTCACTTTGGTATAGAAGTAAATGTAAACCAGCAACTTCCAGGTGACTTGGACTGTGTCCAAACCTTGAAGTTTGCTCAGCTATGCTTCTGCTGCAACGCCTTCCACTGCTGCTTATTTGCATTCAAAAACCATGATCGTCAGATTATGTGCTGAAGCATACTTTGAATCAACTAAGGCCTGTTTGAAAGCCTAAGAGGAGTGAGAAGGAGGTTTCTTCCAGTAGCATTTCATAGGCAGGGAAGGCAATGTTTTAATATCCTCTGCCTAGGCTTCACATAAGTGAGATTTTGTCTTCCATCTTCATAAAATGCTTGCAATCTTTATCTCTCTCCCATGCAGTAAATAGCACAAACAGTAATATAGCGGTCAATAAACTAGCTGAATCAAAGTGGCACTTTTTTGAGTCACTCCTCATACAGTGGTAATTAAAACAGTGCTTCAGAGTTTCTGCTCAGACTTTTCAGCATTCAGCAAGGAAAACATCTCTGAACATCCCGCTTTTCTCTCATTTTTTTTCTCCTTTTACACTGAAGGTCAAAGGTTTAATTTGTATTCTCATCTCTCTCTTTCACTTTCCAACATATCCCTAATTGAAATTTGACACATATACCCATTAGCTGAATTTATTCTTTTTCCACGCTTCATTAACAATGCTCTTTGCTATATTACAACGCTAATGCTCATCATAAAACGCTCTCCTTTGCAATGTGGCTTACAATGGATGGTGATTGATGGTATCAAAGGTAACATGGAATCTAGAAGGTATAACTTTACATGCTGAAATTGCAAGCTGCGGCAAGAACCTCAACAGTTAGGGACAGATCCTGGCTTTGCAAGGTCTATTAGAGGGTGTAAAATGCCAGCCAACTTCTCTGACACAGCAGCATTAACCTAGCTAAAGCAGAATCTATCCACCTCTCTGTTATCCGAATCTGAGTCGGTCGCAATGAACTACTTCTGGCTGAACTTGATTTTAATCTATATCATTCACCTGAAATGTTGAATATAATTTTCTTCACTAAATTGTGCACAATTGGGTCTTGTAACTAGAAAATGAAACTCAAAACCATAAATGCAAATGAGCTTTTCATTTTAAAATTGCAATTTCCTTTTCTGATGTACTGTACCACTTGTTCATGAAGTTTTGTCTTTTTCCAAAAATGACATTTCCCTGTGGTGTATAAGTTTCATAGAGTTGCCATGGAAACTGGGCCTCTCTTTCTCCCTCTTTCTTTCCGTCTCCAAGTCTTTCACCTTGAGAGGAAAATGGTTGTCATTTACAATGCATAATTTTGCAGGTTAAACTTTCTATGATCACTCAGATAGTGATGAAATACAATCCCAGGGTTCAGGGATGGGGGAAGAGGCGAGAGTGCTCATGAATTTGTAAAGGTGACAGACAAATCCTTCACCGTCTTTTATCCTCACTTTAGCTGGAGGGGCAATTAGGGTGCAAGTCTGACATGCTGAGTAAATGATCCAGGCTCTCTGCTTTACGGCATGTTTACATGGCATAGCAAACAGGCTCCAGCTTCTCCTGCCCTTGCTCCAAGAGGGAATGTGCTGAGCCAGACCTGATTCAGGGACATGTCAGTGCTTGCTGGACCCCAGCAAACTCACATATTTCCCCAGGAGCTAGGCAGCCCAGCCACGGCTCCAGCAGCATCAGAGGCTGCCCTATGGGAAGGGGAAGAGGGAGGTGTTGGTCCATAGTGGCCACACAGCAGAGCAAAACAGAAGAGCAAGGAGCACACAAAAAGCCCCAGAGAGCAGAAAAATGCCTCTGTAGCTAGGAAACAGGGCTCAGTTCTACTGTAATACCAACCACGGTTAAAGTGAACCCTCATAAGGCAAGAAAAGAGCATTGCCTTGGACAACAAAGCATTATTTTGAATGACTTATTGGTTATTCAGCCCAGCTGAAGGAACATACCAGAGAAAATGGCGGCTGGAGGGGGTCATGCTTGTTGTTTTCTCCAGACCCAGAGATCTTTCCCCTTGCCTAAGACTGGTTTGTTGTAGTCTCCATGCAGGGGTCATGTGTGCCACAAGGTGTATTGTGCAAGAAAAAAAGCTATAAGCCCAGGCACCAGTACAAAGTGGATGCTCTTGGAGTAGCTGCACTGAAGGAATCGGAAACTAGTGACAGTGTGCCCAGCTATGGGTACCTTGCCATGGTCACATAATATAGCTGTGTAAGCACGGCCAGAATATGATGCCCTAAACTCAGGAACAAAATCCCTTCTCTGTCTGACATGCACTTAGGTAGATTGTTTGTCCATAAAATCTGAAGTATGTATAAGAAACATTTGTCTATATAGAAAGTATCTTAAAGAAAACTGAGTATCTTAAAGAAAACTGAAAGGCAGCAGCACAAGCAAAAGACCTGTTGCTTTTATGACCAACCTGAAACAAGAAAAAATGGCAATCCTTATTGTAAGTGCAGTCTTTGAGGTTTTAGCCAGAGGAGGCAAAGATGAGTTTGGATAAATTTTGAATAATCATCTGAACATCTGAATGTTTGCCAGCATTATCTGAGGTTTACTAACTACTCCCTTTAACCCCTACAAACCAATTAACTAATGTGTGTAAATGGTTGGGGAATGATTAGTCAGGAGGAGACATTTAGGAGCACATATTTAGCAGGGAGAAAAATTAATGTTAAAAAGGAAGCTACCTATCAAATCAGTGCTTGAAAGCTAAAAGCACTAGTAAAATGCTCATTGGGCTTCCCCCCCCCTTCCAATTTCACCGATGGGAAGCTGTGTAACTTCATATTCCCTGTGTTAGAATATTCAGCTCAATAGAGGATTTTTTTTTTTGGCTTTTAATGAATAGTACTGCTGTGTGCTGCATGTTGTGAAAAGAAGAGGTTTGAAAAAGGCTTTGCAGGAGCACTACATTGCACTTTTACTTAAAGAAACACCTGATATGTTTTTCAGCCATTTCCTACAGATGTTGTACATAAGCTTAAAGGTCACTGTTCTTTTGAGAGCATCCATAGCCTCATTATTGTTTATATAACAAACAAATATCTCATGCCCAGATAAAGTGTCTTAATACAAAATATTACAGAAGTAATAATCAGCAGATGAGGAATGGAAAACAGATAATTCTGAAGGAAATCCTGCCTGATATTTTGACTGTTGGCCCAGTTTTAGAGTGCTAGAATTGGCCACATGGGAAGAGAACTTGGAGATGGCACGTTAGGAGGTAAGGAAGCTGTAATCCCTCATGACTCTTGCTCCTCCAGCCACCCTGTCACTGACAGAGTTGTGTACCCACATCACCCTGCCAGGGTCAAGTACCTGGCCCCACAGAGTCAGCTCTGAAAAAAACAATCTGCCTTGTAAGCTACCATGAAATGGGAAAATAGTCACTCTCTCAGAAGAATAGTGAGACTGAAACATCAAATTTTAAGACTGCTACAATATTCAGGGGAGGACGAATGGGTGCGGCAGGCAGGGGGGAAGGACCAGACTGGGATCATTCTTGAATTTCTAAAAAGACCAAAATGCAGAAAGTTCTCAATTCAGTGCTGGTTCCTTTAAGAGTAAGAGAGGAAAAATACAGTGTAGCCTGGCTCTAACATGCTATTTGACCTGAGAATTAATACAGAACATTACAAATAAAAGGCACAGGTTTAATCCTTGGATATTTTTTTTAAATGATGAAACTTATCCTGTAATTGATAGCAATAACTTTTAAAACAAATTATATAAAACTGAATGGTTAGACTTTCAGATGTTGATGTTTGACTTAGCAGCAGATAGTGCTTACTACTGACCTCGAAATGAACTCCAAGAAAATTGATGAGGAAGATTATAGTTTAGTTGTCTCAGATTAATTACTGAAAACTAAATTGCAACTTGCGAGTATTTACCTTGGGGTATTTGGGGTCTTCATATTCTGCTGCAGACTAGGTGAATTGTATCAAGAAAGTAAGTGCCCTTTTCCTTGAAATGCTGTGTCTGCCTCTGTTCTCTGCATCCGCTAACCTATAGATCTGGTCAGGAACAGTTTGTACAAAGGCAAAAGTGAGCAAGTTACAGTACTTTCATAATAGCCCCTTATCCACCTGGCAGTTTATGAGATGTTTCATAGTTTCATATTTACTTCAGGTATTTATTCAAATACTGTTGTACATTAGCAAGCTGTCGCAGTACTTAAAGGTATCTCTCAGCTGCATATAAAGGAAGTGCACATAATAACCATTTGTCTCTTTATGGGTTTTTATTACAAGAAAGTAGCACAAACTGTCCTGAGTTGCAGAATACAAATTCTTCTTAATATACCGGTGAGTTAGTCAGAAATATTTTAGAATTCCTCTCTCCTGGTGTGCCCATTAAGCATTTTGGGGTATGTTTTTCTTTCCTCTTGAAGACATTCTCTTTAACAGATGAAAGCTCATGCTCTTTAGATTAAGTACATTAACTTTTATCCCCCAAACTTGTCAACAGATGCACAGATTGGTCTGACCATCATGTCCAGATTACACTTATAGCCAGCTTTCCACAGGCTCAGGGTGACTTTGGGTTTGTAACTTGGTTAAGATTCCTCAAAACTAGCATGATACCAATAAACAAGGTCATCACTGTGTATTGCTCCAAGGGAAGCTAATTGACAAGCATTCTGCATTTGATTTCTGACGCTCCCTCAAATAAGGTTGCCTTGCTTTGTTCTGCTTTTTAAAACAAAAAAAACAAAACTCCAAAAACCTAACAAGATGTCATCAGGTATTAGTGGAGTTCTCCACAGCCTTCCTTTCACTAAGGATGAGGGCATGAGAAGTGGTAGGTACATCCTGCCATCCAGGAGAGATCCCTCCTATTGCTGATCTGCTGCTGCGCTGGCCTCAGGGAGACACAGGGAGCAGTCTTATGATAAAGAAAGCCATTTGAACACAATTATTCTGAGCTGGAGGAAGGAGGGGGGGGAAGTTCTTGGACCAGGAGTGAAGTGATAAATAGTCTGAACCTTCTAGTAGTCATAAAGAAAAGCAGCTAACAGTAGCTGGCCAAGAGGAGATAGTAAAGAGGACACTGAATGTCATGCAAATCTCTGTATTTTTGCAACGTATTTCACGTGAAGAAAAAAATCTTTAGAGGTTTTTAAGACATGATAATTTAGGGAAAACACTGTGAAGTTTCCTATTAATTTCTGTCTTTTAAATATATATTCAAAATAACAGTGTATATTCACTGTACAGAGGAAATCTTCATCGCTACTTCTGAGCTCGTGGGTCATAATTTCTCAGTGAAATCCAGTAAAAGAAGAAATGGCTGACTGAATTTATGAAAGACTGATGTGCTAGTGCAGTATCTGCTACCAGCTCTTTGGTACCCTGATGCAAACTTGAGCTTCAAGCCGCCTAAAGAATGAGTGCAGGATTCTGGGGTAGTGGAGCTCCTTTTGTCTGCTACATTGATCCAGAATTTGCATCAGGGGAAAGGAAATTTAGTAGGCTATTCCTTCAGGCCACTTGCAGCCCACATAAATCAGTCTTGTTCACATGAAGCACAATAAATATTGTGATAATTGCTAAAGTTACTGCACTGATTTCTGCTGTTCTTGCATACTAAACTGCAACATCCCAAGATGAAAGCATAAATAAATTGAGATGTCAGCTCTGTTCAAGCTATCAACCCCATAAACAGGGTACTTAAATTTTCAATGAGAAGGCATTATCCATTTGCAAAATTATCTTGACTTGCATTAAAAAAGCCCCACATTCTAGTTGCCCAGTTGCAATTCTTGGTGGCTTTACCTTCAAGTACACCTTTCTGTGGGCTTAGGAAGTTAAACTATAAAACAAAGGCTTAATTACATGAAAAAAATATATATTAGCCATGATTGGGAGGTTTAAGGACTTAATACATTCATTCACAATGTTGTCCAATGTATTACTGGTCATACAAACCCCTCCCTCATTAATCCAGTCATGTTTGCAGAGTGAGCGATGCCACAGAGGTATACAGTGGTGCCCAGCCATGGCTAAGCAAAGCTACCTCATTTACCTTCACTCCCAGTCAAATCTGAATCTGTTTCTGGTTTTGGTCACTGTAAATTGATGCTGGAGGCTCCCCTTTTCTTGTCAATATGCATATATTTGATCTGTAGCAGTATTATAGTGATCGACTCTTTACATCTGTAGATGGGGAAAATGGGATATACTCAGTGTAATTCCATAAATAACAGTAAAAGTTCACTTTTGCTGGGCTTTTTTAGAATGCTTTTGGAAGCGCTTTGCTTACACCATTCAGAAGCATTTTGAACATGGCAAAAAGTTATTATCTTAGCAAGTATATTTCCAAACCTCAAAGCTCTTGCTAAATACTCAGTGTGAGGTTAAAGCAACAATTGAAGTTATTATTATTCCACCATCTCTAGCTATATTTTTAAGGGTTACACAGCAATTTAGCAGAAACATTCCCACTCTGCTAAGAAACACTTAAAATATTTGCTTGGTGTGTAAGCAAGTGACCGTCAGGACTCATCTGAGGACAAGGCAAGGCACAAAAGCTAAGCCACAGCAGCATGCAGCTGACAAGCAGTGAGTATACATGCTTAAACAAGTTTCACATATTAAAAGAAAAATGTAAGCTTCTTTTCTGAGACATGTATTGCACAGACAGAGTCCTATGATTACATACTGTGCCTCTGTACTCTAATCTCCACCAGCAAAAAGAAATAGGTCAGCAGAACAATTAGGACCAAAGCAGTGTGTAGTCTCCTCAGCTTGATTTCCTGAGGTGACACCTACAGATTACTTGAGCTTTAGGCACAGATAATACAGGCTGTCACCACAGTATAAAGAAAGCTAGATCTGAGATACTCCCCAACAAAATTTCAAGAAGTACCTGTCAGTTTGCTGACATTCTTGACTATTGCTCACAAAATAAAACAACTTGCTCTATCTTTCATTACTATCCATAGCCATAAGGGCATACTTATGGAGATATTTATTTGGTCTTCATCTCAGATGAAGTAACAAATATTTGAATTTTAATACATTTCTACTTTTAATATTGAATGGAAATACCATATACATTTTCTAATAGACAAAGAGGAAGCTACTGGATTTTCGCATGTTGAAGACTTAACAGTTGAGAAACCACAGGAAGGCACAGGATTGCAAATATTGAGCAATGACATGAAAGCGGCAATTAATGAGAAGGAGCAAACTAGCAGATGGAGGAAACACAGACTCTTCGATAGCTAAAGACTAGCTAAGGTACGATAATTTGAGTGGGGAAGAAGACTTCGATGATCTCTTAATTAAAAAAAATCTCTGCATATGGCAAAAGCTAATGAGAAAAGAAAAGGTGAGAAAGGAAATTTTAAGAGTTCTATTTAAACTTATGTTTTTGTAATTTTTCTTATATTTATATACACACACACACCCCCTTCATTATTTAAAATGCAAAAACTGCTGAAATGGTATTTAGGGTAACTGAAGGTCCCTACCCATGATACATTTAGTTGAATTTATCTTCTATTAAGTAAATAACCCAAAAGAAATGTTGATGCTTTCTAAACTGCCTCTCATGCTTAAGGGAGAATATTAAATATTTTGGTGACTTCTGTTACACTGAAAGGGTTCATGGTTGCTGTCAAATGAATCTTCATATAGAAGCACTGTGTTCATTGAGGTTGATGAGCATACTAGCTGTCAGTCAGGCTAAAATGAAAAAAAGCCATTGTGCCTCTATAATGGATATGACAGATAAAACAAGAGAAGCTATTCATGAAGGTACAGTTTGACAAGGCCTTTGTAGACGATCAGTCAGGTTTTGGAGGGTTAGGTACTCCCAATCACGCTAGGAAAACAGAGTCCGTTTTTATTCTCTGAACTAGTTTCTGATTTAGGGGGCTAATAATCATGCTCATAAAAGGTCCAGCTGAGAGGTGACTCATATGTACAGTATTGAGAAGTGTCACGCACCCTTTTCAGGTTTATGACCCTGACTGCAGTAAAGTATCAGTCAGGCTCTGAAGACTGGATCTGCACAGAAGAGGGAGATAGATAGGGTTAGCACCTGCCCTACTGATCTAATGCTATTAGAGAAAATTTAAAATGTTTTGAAAATAGAGAGAAGTGAAGGAAAGTTTTGTCTGAAATAATAATGAAATTAAATAATGTGGGAGCACACAAATCAAGTGGTATCTTCAGAGTAAATGGAGACAAACCAGAAATTTCCTTTAGAAGCTGTTACTTCAGGATGTCTTTACATCAAAAGACAAAGTGGAGTCCGGCCACTTAATTACCTTTTATGAACTGGATGCAAACCACTACCAATCCTTGCCTATTTGACCTGGCTCTTTCATTTCTCATGTTTAAGCATTCAATACATCAGAATTGGTTTCTTAGTATCACCAAGACCTCAAACTCTTTAGCCATGAAAGGAAAGAGAAATGTCTGCTGCCACCCAGAAAGCCTTCCCTACCTTGCAGAATTAGTCCCTCTGTTAACTGTTAAGAGGCAGAAGGTTGCAGAAGTTTACTACTAATGCTTCCACAGTCTGTTTAATCAGGAAAGGGTCATATTATAGCTGAAATAAGATGTTCTTCTCATTAAAGTAGTGAATTTCATACTAAGATTAAATTCTTGATGCAGACACAGATTTGTCACAAAGGGCAAATCAATTAAAATTTCTGTTACCCACCAGTAAATGGGATAATTATTTGTTCTCCAGACCTTTTTGTATTTGCCAATTAACTCATGTTTATTTAGACTACAAGTTCTCGAGGAGAGTGTCTGCGCTTAGCCTGTGCACATCTATGATGTTGGGGCTTTAACAACATTTGGGATCAGAGTAACACATTTAGTATGTGCCAGACAGCAGCAGAAAATTTAAGAAAAATATATGTCCTCAGGTATTCCTCATTTTATATATAAGAGCCAAAGAATAAAATTTAGGATAATCATGGGAAAAAGCAAGGCTATTGAACATAACCAGAAAGAAAGATAATAATCTACCAATGACTGATGTCTGTGCTCTATCTGACAATTGTAACTATAACTGACAGTACCCGAAAAGAACACAAACCAATTAATTTTTAATGTTTCCTGTTAAATTGTTAAACTATTTTATGAAACCAGATTTCATTATTGAATTAGATCTGGAAAAAGCTGATGACAAGATAAAACAAATACACAGTATCTACTTTCAGTTCAATAATCTGACATCATCTGAGTAGCAAAACCTTGGAAATGTTTTTAAGAAGGATGTCACAAAACCACTGAGCTTAGTACAGAAGGCAAAATCTGTCGCTGCAAATCCAGATTCCTCGTCAAAGCTGAAAGAAGGTACATTCTCCTAATCAAAGTTACAAATTGACCTAATTAATTTTGTAATTAACCTTGATAATTGAAAGGAAAAAGGGTGACCTTCACTGAGTTTGTTCAGTGTTTAGTTTCAGACTATAAGCAAATCCGTTCCTGCTAATAAGGCCACTACTCCCAAATGTTGATGGGAAAAAGTAGAAATTAATTAGCACATGCAAATGAAGACTACTTTTATTACACCGTACCATAGTTCCTAATTTATTCTTCCAAATCAAAGAAGTTTTGTAAACTACATTTTGAGGATACTATGTCTTAGTCATGGACAAACATTAGACTTCTATGAGAAAGTCTATCTAAATAAACAATCTTTCTAACAATAAAATTAGTATTTGCTTAGACTACATCTTTGACTATATCTACACACAATTCCCTACCTGTTTTGGTGAATGATCCTAGTTGGATTAAATTTTGTTATACTTAGTACCTTCAAATGTAGGTGATTTCCCCTCAAGTTGACAAGTAAAAATGCTGATTCATTTAAGATTGAGTAAAATAACAGGATTTCATTAAATTTAGAGAGCAATTATCTTCCACATCTGCATACTGCCTACCACCTGGTAAGGCAAATAACCTGGAATAAATTTTAAATTATCTTATATCCCAGTGCCATCAGCTCGAGTGACTTCCTGAGAAGGCTTTGAAGATCAGCTCTTGTGCTGGAAACCAGGATGGTGTCTCACATAGGCTGTCCACTAGTTTCTGGGAATGAAGGGAGTTGTCTCCCTCCCTGTCTCACTGCACTCTGACACTTTTAATGATAGAGGGCAAAGAAGAACTTTGCAGCTGCTCTAGCAAATGCTATCACACTTACCCAAAAACTTGACTTAGAGGTTTGTGAAACATGTCATCACAATGTTTTGAATCAGCAGAGTGATCCTAAAATGGGCTTGAGGAGATTATCTTTCCAAGGAAGGGGCAGAAAAGTGGTGTGCTCCCCTTAACTACATCTAACTCATGGGGTTTCTAAGGGAATATTCAGTGCAGGATCCAACTGGTATAAAAATAAGCAAATAAGTATAATACTTGCCCATATCCAAAACATTTTAGCTTGAAACTAACTGTTTTTTAATACTATCTTTGAGAGGCATAAAGCTGGGGTAGAGTGGAAATGGAGCATTGGAAATACTCAAAGTTCACATACCTGTCATTTTTCTATTTCTCTTGGTGGCAGTGTAATGCCTCTTGCCTTTGTTAGAATGAAATTCCAGTACTGGGATAGAAGAGCAGTAACAAAGCAAGTCCGCTAGAAGTGTCTGAAACTTTGTATTCTTCATACTTTTATGTTAAACTGACAGAACTGAATTGCAATCATTGAGTTTTCAAATCTAAGTAAAGATAGTCCTACTTGGACAGAAACTGCCAGAATGATAGAAGTCTGCAGTAGGAATGACCTGCTAACATCTGCTGACCCACATGCAGATCTATCCACCAATTGAAATTAATTCACATCTGTCTGCTTCAGATGTCATTTCCCCAGATTCTTTCTTAACATCTCCAACCAAATTTGAAGATACATACCACAGTAGGAGGATACACTGCCATCCTTGCACACACCACAAGCAACTGTGCTCAAAGGACCCGAATGCTTGACATTAGTACTGCTCCCTGATGGAGCTCTGCAGCTGCACCTACCAGCAAGCACCAAGGTGGGAGGGGACAGAGAAAGTGCTCTATATAACTGGCTTAGCTCTGATTTCTTCTCTCTCCTACAAACATGGGATTAGAGTACAGTGGAATGACAGTTTATAGGTGACCACCAATAAAAAAAGAAGTCCGATCTAAAAACATCTCTGCAGCTTGCCCTGACTTACCTGTCTCACAGTGAATCAGGGGAGGCAGTAAACAAACACAGGCCCCACTGTGAGACTGGTACTTTTTAAATTATTATCTAAGACTATCTCCTTCTGGAGTGAAAAAAGCTCTTCTGTTCTCAACACCTTAATAAAAAATAATTAAAAATTGTAGGGTTCATTTGTCCTCATTTCTTGACAGCTGTTTAAGTACTATAAAATGATTGCCTAAATTTTTATGCATCAAGGACAGTCTCATGCACTGGAATTGATTGATCCTGGAATAGAGCAAGAAAAAAACCTCAACAGCCTTTTTTCAGGGACTTGTTGGGGCAGATATAGACAGTACATAACTATGCCCACTAGCATTTTTACATCCTTGTGTCAAAGTAGCAAGAAAAGCAGGGAAAATTTCCTTCACCCTGAAGTACTACACTCACCTCTCCTGTTCTGTAATTCACAGTTAGTGTGGAACAGTCTGGAGAAGGGGAATAATTATTTGGGTTTTTGTCATTACTGAAGCATTGTTAGCACACATTTTAGATGTTCTTAAAAACAAGAGAGGCAACTTTTGGTGCTGAAGAACCTCATGGGGTCCTTGGTTTCAGCACAGAGGGCCAATGTGGTCAATGCTGTAAGCCCCAGAAAGTTCTTGAACCAAGCACCATCTACCAACTAAGTGTTTATCTGCCTCCCTAGGCTTACTGTCATGTGCAGTATTTTGAGAAACCCTGGCTTTCAGGAAGTACTCCTATCCATGCACCTCCTACAGCATGCAAAAGGCAGCTGCAAATCTAGCTGCTTGTACTGGATGGTCATACCATTTTATTCCCATGAGGTACAAAGATGGCATTTACAGGGATAGAGTCACCAAGAGCTGCAGTGAATGAACTGGGGGCAAGGGGAAGCTACAAGGCTATACAAGGTGTTATTTAAGAAAATGAAAAGTCTTTAATACTTGCATTAATGAATGTAATTCTTCAGAAACCTGAATAAGAGTAAGCAAGCAGCTGCAGACTGTCTGCAAAAGCTGCAGTCTATTTTAGTAAAAAGCAGAAGAGGTTTGAGGTATGAACTTCCTCTATTTATTTCAGCTCTGTGTTACATCTGCATCCATAAATATAGCATCATATGTGCAATAACACTCATGACTGCATCACACCTGATCGGAGCATACAAGAACACCAAAAAAAGTGCTACTAAGAGCA
Source organism: Mesitornis unicolor (assembly GCF_000695765.1). NCBI lineage: Eukaryota > Metazoa > Chordata > Aves > Mesitornithiformes > Mesitornithidae > Mesitornis > Mesitornis unicolor. Next base: position 49,918 of record NW_010206390.1, on the reverse strand, counting down.
AGCAGTGAATCGGAGTCCCCAGCTAGAAAATCAAATTCATGTTAAATTTTATTTTACACCATCTTGATTTAGTCTCTAACATATGTAATTGCTACTGATTTTTATCACTGATATTTTAAATAATATTAATTCTAAAGCACTTGTACAATCTAACCCTGGTTCTTGACATGATAGTATAATAGAAGAGTTACAGTTCTGTTGCGTAAGTCCCTCATGCAAAACCCAACAGTAATGACTGCACATTCAGTGTGTAAATAGTTATCAACAGTATACAGTTTCACTGTTATTTATTGTACCATGGTGTTCATCAAGTCATTTGTTTTTAATTATTGAGCCAAAACCTGTGGAATAAGTTTCAGACGAGCTTAGAGGTACCTTATTTTTATTTGCTGAAGCTGTGGACAGTTGTTACTCAAAAGACACAATGCTATATACATTGGCTTACCTGAAAGGTAGAGACCAGGTTCAGCTTTCACATTAAACTGACTGAAATAGGAGAATCAGGTACTTTACTGGCTTAAATCCTTCTCAAACCACAAAGCTGATAGCTTGCGTACTCTATCAGCTAAATTCTATTCACATCACTTCAATCTCATGCACCTGGGTAAAGTTCTCTCAGATAGTAATACCCAGGGAGTTGGAAGTTAGGTTTTATTCTTAGATTGCATAATAATATTTTTGCTTTCTATGACAATAAGTTTCATTCAAAGAGCTCAAAGTCTCCGAACAACCTTTTAGGTAGATAAATACAACTGTCTCTATAGAGTCGAGGCTCAGAGTGATTTGCTCAACCCATCTGGAGTACTTGCCCATGATCACATGCAATGTATTTTATCATTACGATGGCCAGCTGGAATAGAGCACCTTTATAGGCAGACATAAACCAGGGAGGTTTTACTGTTTCCTGAGTGTAGCTGAACATATTCTATATACTTTTTTTCTTTCACATTCTGCGTACCGATTACAAGACCCACACTCAGAATTCATTGCACTTCCTTTAATTCTCTAGTACAAGGGATCACAGATGAAAGCTGTATCACATCTGGTAGTACTGTGTCAAGAACCTGTGCAATTTTCTTGGTTAGACTACTCAGGGAATTATCTTGGCTTGTGCTATAGAAATTTAGAATTATCCTCTAGCTTTTTAAAAAATACTTTAAAATTATCTACCTACAGCCAACAGCTGGTTCCCAATGTGACTGCCAGTTTCAATGAAGAATCTCTTCAACAGCCTGCAGTATATATTTCTGGTATCACTACATCCAGCTTTACTGAAGCAAATGCAATATTTTTAAGACATATTTCTGTTCATCACTGAAGGCTCATGCAATGAGAAAAATGAAAGTACAGTGCATTCTACCCTGTGCAAAACAGCAATACCTATCCTACGAAAAATCTAGAAACCTGCTCTTCAATTTATAGTATATTTTGTCTCTTCCTCTGTTAACTTTAAAAGAAAAGAAGCTAAAACTTCATGATCCTATTGTCAGTAGTGAGAAACTTCCCAAGTCACAAAAACCATCTTTTGAAAACTGAATGCCCTGCTCCTTTCTCAAAACAATTTGCAAGCCCACTCCAGACACCATCTGATAGTCCAGGATCCAGGAGCAAAGCACAGATTTCTGACCCTCAGACCCATGGCTGGCCAGAAACAGTCTGCAGCCTTTCTCCAGTTCAGTGGCACAGATGAGAAGGAGGCAGAATAGCCCTGTTTTATCTTGCTGGCAGAGTAATAAGTCATAGGGACTCAGATACCTATTAGCACGACCAAAAAGAAGAGGAAGTTTAGAAAAGTTTCGTGCTGCTTCACTTTATTTCTACCAGTGTTTTCAATTTTTATCGTTGTGTCGTTTTCTTGAAAAATTATGATAGTCCAACCTCTAGCTGAATAATGAATTTATGTTTTCTAGAAATTAGGAAAAACAAATAGAAAGAAAAGTAGTTCACCGACTTCTGGGGATCTAAGGCTCATATGTTTCATGAGGAGGCAGCTCTAGGGTGTAACAGAGAGCCAAGAAGAGCCCCATATTGTCCAAATGTCCAATACTGCCTGAAGCTCTGACCCCTCATGGTAGGAAGGGTGACAAGCAAACAAGGAGGGCTGCTCCCCATTTCACTGCCCAGCTTGGACCACATACACGACAAGTACTGCAGGAGACCTTTAGCTTGCGAGGAGCACTGTAAAAGAAAGAGGAGCATTTCTTCCAAATCTGGGCATGCATGTTCACCCACTCAGCTGCAAACTCACCTGCCAGCATTTACTATCACCCTCTATTATTCAGTGTAGATGTACCTAGAGACTCGCAGGAGCTTTTTGAACCATAGGACACTGCTCTGTAACCTTCATTTCTGTACTTCTTTCCTTGGGCTGACAGAGAGTAGCTCACCTCTCTCATAAGTTGAGTAACATGAGTTCACCACACTGCAAAGCATAATTGCACAGAGCTATTCAGGAGTCTGCCCTGCAGTAAGGAATAGCTTCAGTGCCAGTACAAGAAGACCAGTTGACCTCTGAGGATTCATATTTTTCCTGAAGATAAAAAATTAGGCAAAAAATTATTTGGTCTTGCCTTCTAGAAGCACATTTCAGGAAGATTTTTTTGCATGATGGTATTTATTTTACTATCTTAGTCTAGCAAGGATCTAACTTGGTTGCTAACAGTTATGCTCTGTTCTTATTGACAGGGACTCATGATGTTGTTATTGATTTACGTGATTAGAGGGATTATCTCTGAGGAAGCCAATTACTTTGGCATTCATCTGAGGGGTTGCTGCAGAACTGAGTACAACTTCAGAGTTCAAAATTATGCTGATCACTGGCTTAAAATAATGTTACAGAAATTATTTGATTAATGTTAATTAACAGTTGGAAATGATTGGGTAATCAGAATTAATGAAAATGGGAAGCTTTTATGTATCACACAAGAGTGAGAAATTATCACTTAACTATTCAGTGTTAACTGCATACAGAAGGATAATATGCAAATCTCCTATAAACACCTCTGTAAAAGACAAGAAAGAAAAATAAGTAAAAAATTAGAATGCAAACTGGTAAAAAAAACCAGCTTTGTATTAGAAACTAACATCTGAATATTTTCAAACACCAATTTTTCATTTTCTGAGAAATCTGTGCACTATGTCAAATGTTAACCTAAGAAATGTAAAAACCAAAATAGTTCCAGGGATCTGCTCTATTCAGCAGTTTAAACATTTAACAGCATTTGGTTTTTGCTATCAAGGGGTGGTTTTGTTAAATTTCTTTTTTTGTTTTTGCTTTGTTTTCCATATCATAAATCTGTAAGCTATATAGCAGAGTTAAAAGTCAGGCAATTAAATATTGGGTTGTCCAAAAAGTCATTGTGTTTTTTACTGGGTAAATGAAAGGCAAATTTTTCATGGGAAACAAAAACTGTATTAAACAATATATTGTCCATTTTGTTCAATTATCTTTTGCCATCTTTCAGGCAACTTCATGATTCCATGCTCAAAAGACTTCTTATCTTTTCTGGCAAAAAAACAGTTCCAAGAATTATTTGATATGCTCATCAGCCCTGAAGGTTTTACCATTCAGGGCATCTTGTAAAGAACAAAACAAAGAGTAGTCTGATGGTGTCAGGTCTGACAAATATGGTGGATGTGGTCACACACCCCACCCAAGCTGTAACAATTTTTGAAGAGTGACCAAACTTGTATATGGTCTAGCATTATCACGGAGAAACACAACACCTTTGCGATTCACCAATTCTGGACATTTCTGTCTGATGGCAGCATTTAATTTATCCAGTTGATGACAGTACACATCCAAATTAATGGTCTGGCTCTTTGGAAGCAATGCAAAATACACAATACCTGTGAAATTCCACCAGACTGACAGCAGAACTGTCCTTTGGTGAATATCTGCTTTTGAAGTGCTTTGAGCTCATTCATCATGCTTGCTCCACAATATTTTTCATTCTTCATTGTTGCAGATGATCCATTTATCATTGCCTGTTATCATACATTTCAAAAATGGATCATTTTCTTCACATTCCAAAAGAGAACTGCAGATGTCAACATACTTAATGAGATTAATTACTTTGAGCTCATGTGGTACCCAAATATTGAGCTTACTAACATATCCAAGTGGTTTTAAATGGTTTTTAATGCTCAATTTCAATATGTTACGATTATCAGCAATCTCTCATGTTCTTAAATGCCAAATAGGTTTGATCAATGCCTTTACTCGGTCATTATCAACTTCGATTTGCCTTCTTGATCATGGTGCAACTTTAACATCAGATTCTCTGGACCAAAATTTGGCAGACCAATTCTGAAACTGTAGTTTTAAGGCATCTTTACCATACACATGACGTAGCTTTTTATGAGCTTGCACAGTCACTTTTCCTTTTTGGAAGTAAACCAGCAAAATATAATGAAAATGTTCCTTTTGATTTTCCATTTTGAAATTGATGCCAAATAAATAATTGTTAACGACGTTGTGCACTTTTCTTTTCTAAAACAAGCTTGAACCATCAGCTGTCAAGTTATATATTGAATTTGTGGTTTTAAATGGAGTTAGTTACATTTCAAGACATGTACATCCATCTATTTAAAAAAACCTGCAATTAATTTGTGCCAACCCTATATTACTGGATAAATCCAGCCTTCACTTCTTGTAGTCTACATCTTTCCTATGCAATTGTCTCCTGCAATGAGAAAAAAAGAAATATTCTCCCAGCTTTCCAGCCTGTGCTTTTAGGTATGAAGTATAGAAGCTGCTGGCAGTTAATCACCACGTTAGATATAGTTGCACCCTATTTACAAAAGTCCGATTGTGATGCCTGACACATATCTGAAGGGCAAAAAGTCAGGTCACTAAATTTGAGCAGTCTTCAGTCATCAGTCATTAAGAAGAGGAATTATATGGCAAAGAGCCACCACACTGCCCACTTGAGTATCTCCCAAATATTCAAACATAGAGATGGAGAAAAATAAGCAGAAGTATGAATTTATGTAAATATTTATACCTAATAAAAAAGGTATGAGGCTGTCAGATACTATTCCAGTTGCGGTCTTAATTGCATGCTTAATTGAAAACACTTTATGCAAAGCATAATTTTACTCTCTCTTCTTTCCCACAGATCACCCCAATGAAGGAAATGGTAGAGATATTGAATAAATCTGCTACTGGGACTTGGTGTACTCCAGGAGACAGTGTAACTGTGTTTTACTGGGGCTGATTTATTAAAATTTATTTAAAATCACCTGCGAGACTTGTTGTTTCCTTTAGAACTGACTTAGTCTAAAGTACTGCATCCATGTGGTGTCATTGGAGTGATATAAAAAATACATTAATCTCTTACTATCTCTTAACTTTTTAACAAAAATTCACAGAATGTTTGCAAACATATTTTCATTTAATAAAACAGCTTGTTAAGTGGGGAAAAACTGGATGAAGCAGCAGGAGATAAATGGGGGTACATGACAACTTTTAGAAAATGGTTACACCAAGAATCTATTTTTAATAAATAAACCGTGAATCGTCTATAGCGGATATATCTGCACAAATATTGATACATATTCATCTATATATCACAGAAATTGGCTTGAAGCAAAAAGAAATAAATCATAATTTATGGAAAGCCCAAGAAGGAATTACTTCCTGTTATTTAAAATTCATGTCTAGAGTGAAGAAATGCCATTAAAAAATTGCACAAGATTTCCTCTTCTGTACTTGCACAAATATTCATTCTCTCATTTTTCTCCCTTTACTTGACATTTCATTTGTTCACATGCATGACATGGTTTTTACTTCTCTGTTGGGGACATGAACCAAACAAGGTAACTGTTTAAGTTCCCGATCTGTCATTCTTACAGATGTTTCCATTTCCCATCAGGGTTTACCTGAGAAGGAAATGGCCTAGCAACCTCAGCACAGTATTAATAATACTAAATGCTTCAAACCAATTGTTTTAGTTATTCTCTTCATTTTGTACAAATAAAAGGAACACAAACTCTGTGAGTGAGTCTCTCCCTTAACTGGAGTATGGGCCTTTACTGCTAAACACACATGTCCCTACTTAAGAAACCATCCAGGAAAGTCCTAGGAAATAAAAATTCTCCACCCTCTGAATGCAGCCTTAGACCTGTGAGTATGTCTGGTCCCCTGTTTGTTATTATCTCTCCGAACAACATCAACTCGCACTCAGAGAGTTGCTAGGTGCAACAGTTGAAGATGACCAACAGGTAGCAGAGTATCTGTGGGTCCGTGCAGTAAAAAGGAAGAGCTGCCCAAATTCTGTCTCATATAATTTTACATACACTCAGATACACCACACATGCTCCCCCATAAATCTCCACATGTGCTTCACGATTCTCATAACATGCTGTTCAGGAATAGCAGACTTTCCAATACTTGTAGAATTGGTATTTAAAACAGCGATTTAAACACTTGCAAAGGTGTTTAGAACAAAATCTGAATTCCTATTTTAAAATAAATGCAATTTTATGATACATTAAAAAACAGCAGTAGTGTCTTTAGAAGCAGTATACACGGATAAGCATTGGGGACTTAAATGTGATTACATGATTACGCATCTTACAACAACTACTAAAACTGAAATAGAGGTACAGTCTACACAGATAGTGTTTAGAAATTAAGGTCAGAATGTAGATAACATATGTAAGCACAGCAGGAAAATCAGAAAGATCATGTTATTGTCAATTTTCTCCCAGCTAATGCACAAAAGTGGAAGTTGCATATGGGAAAATAAAAAAAAAAAAAAGAAAAAAGAAAAAAGACAAAACCCAAATCCTGCGGTTACAGTCCTTGGAGAGAGCAAGGACTGGTCATCCTTTCCTTGCAGGAGAAGGAGAAGATCTACTGGAAGCTCCATGCATCAAAGCTCTCTGACCAGGGCACGAGCAGAGGAACGGCTGGATGGTTCTGGGCTCTGGCAAGGTGGGAGCCACAGCTCTCTGATCATCAGCTCCCTGATCATCAGCTCCCTTCCCTGCTCAACACTTTCTGGCCCCTTCTGGCACTGAGGGAACAAAGCAGCAATAGGCTGTGTTTTTGCCATTTCCATAGCTGCATCTTATTTCGTATAAAAATGAGCTGATAGAAGTTAAGGCTCATTAGCAGTAGCTTAATTTTCTCCTAGACAGCTGCTAAGGTAAGGTTAGTATCTTTCTTTACCTACAGACACACAAGAGCACACACCTCCTTCCTCCAACCAAACATACAGTCTAGCATTAAGCAACAGTATCCCTCCAAGGCAGCACACTGCTGCAGGGCTCGAAATGGGAGAGAACATTTCCACCATACTACAAGCACTGTCCCCCTGTTCACTGTCTTTCAGAGCGCATGAGGACAGAAGTCCTTGGTTAAAAGCATACTTTCAGCATATGCATAATAGAAAATCCTTCCAGGAATGGTGATTACTGACTTGCCATTTAAAAGAAAATGGAAAGCGACTGAAGCAAGATAGGAGAGATATTGTGGATCGAAGCCGCATCAGACTCAATTCACTGCAGGAGGCTGGAGGCTATGCCAAAGCATCAGCAACAGAGGAGAAAATTTTTTCATGTGTGTCATGGTTTAGGCCCAGTGCATAACTGAGCACCACGATGCCCCCAAAAAAAGGCTAGTCAAAATAAGGACTGGGAGGGTTTCTCACCACTTAAACAGGTCGCAGACAAAAGACAGACTCATCATAAGGAATAAAAAAAAATAATAAAAAATTTTAATTTGTTACCAACATCAGAGTAGAACAATGGGAGATACAACAAGATCTTAAAAATCAAAACACCTTTCCCCCACCCCTCCCTTCTTCCCGGGCTCAGCTTTTGTCCCCGGTTCCTTCACCTTCCCCCTCCCCCTTTGCCTTGAGGCACAGGGGGATGGGAGTGGGGGTTTGCAGTCGGTCTTCCCACCGCACTCAGCCCAGCCTCTCTCCCTCTGCTTCCACGTGGCCCCCTTTTCATAGGGGGGAAAAAAGTCCTCAAAAGTCTGAGTCTGCCCTCAGCTGCAGTTTATCTCACACACAAAACTCCAAATCTGGGTCTGCCCATGGTCACAGTTCCCTCACACATGACCTGTTGAACTGTCTCTCGCCACGGGTTGCAAAGGGGAAACCTGGGTTCTGCGTCCTCCTCCTCCTCCCTCTCCTTTCTTTCCTTCAAACCAACCTTGGTGTTCTTCAAAGTTGTTCTCCTCGGGCCCCACTCCTTTCTCTGCTGCAGGTCTCTTCTGATGGTTCTGGAGATCCTTCTCTCTCTCTTTCTCTTTTTGGGATGAAGCTGCAGCAGGGCTTAAGCTTAAATTGTGGTCAGGGCCAGCCAATCCCAGCCAGGCAAGGCCAGAGCCATGCCACTCGCACCTGGGGCCGCGCTGGTCAGGGCTGGTGCCACAGAGAGAGAGAAGCATGTCCTGCACCCCCCTTAAATACATGAATTCGCAGGGGCACTGATTGGCTTGGCCCTGGTCAGAGGTGGGTCTGACAAAGGCAAAGGGGGAGCTTTTCAGGTAGCTTCTTAAAAGGCCATGTCCGTAGCCCTTCCTCCATTACCAAAGACAACCAAAAACCCCTCATAGAAAACCCAATACACCTGCTCACAAAGAGCAGGAAATGTACTCACATAAGAACTGATAACAGCTCAAAAAAGGAATCCAGGAACCCTCCATTTTGGAGGAATTGTTTCAGAAAATTAGAAGAACTGACTTAAAGGACTATGAGTGTCAGGGTGCCTTTTCTACTTGCAGGCTGGTCTCTCCAGTGACAGCAGATGAAAAGATATTCATTTCATGCTCTGAGCAGCACCTCCATTTCTTTCAGGTCTTCTGGAGCTCCTGCACCCAGCCGAATCACTTTGCAGCCTCATCCCATTGTCTTTTGACATCTCAGGCACCTACGGGACAATGGGTTATGGAACTGTCTTTGGAGGAGAGAGACAAGTTGTTCTTTTTCTGCTGTACAATAGCCTTTTAATATAGATCATGGGGATTACAGCATTACAAAAATCCACTTTTGGGCTTGTAAAATGAGACTCAAAGAGCAGTACTGTAGGCAAAGAGACTGGCAGCTACTGTAGCCATCACATATTCTGCATCAACAACTTACCAAAACTCCCTGGTATCCATGACATGATAGACCAATGAATCCTGAGGTCTTTCAGAGACCTTTTAGGACATTCACACATGCCATCACTCTTTTCTTTTTCTTTTGGGACAGAAAAGGAACTATGTTAAAATTTCACAAAGAAGTCACACAGCTTTCAGCACTATTCCCCATCTCATCACAGAAGCTGATGTTTGATAATCAATAACTCAAAGATTGAGAAATGGTCAGTTGGAAATAAAGCTGTTTCTTGGAAAAGAAGCTGGTGCCAAACTAAATGCTTCTGACCTTCCTGATAATTAGAAATGAGAGTTACTTAAACTCCTATTTTACTTGCAAATTTTATCATTATATGAGGTAGATCCAAGATAGTCTGAGCTCTGTAGGATGCAGACAGATAAAGCAAGCCCATTTGCACAAAAAAGCGAGGAGGGAGGAAGAAGTAACAGTAAGAAAAGGACTAAAAACTAAGCAGAAGTGTATTTATACATATAAGAATAATGCTTATTTATGCATACACATATGAAAACTTACAATACCGTATTTAATAATTTTGTTAAAAGCTTTGGGGAAGTCAGCATAGGTCACAGAACAGCTCACTGAGCAGAGTGGTGGAGAAATGCTCATAGGAAAGGGAAACAAAAAGGTTGAGTGAAAAGAGGGCATTTAACTTTTTGAGGAGGAATTCTGAAAAGAGCTGGCTAAGATAAGAGAACTAATGCAACCTGACTTCTTCATCTCTTATTAATGTGGAGCAAAGAGTGTAATGAGGATATATGAGAGTTCACAACAAACATCTTACAGGGGCACCTAAAAGTGAGAGAAAATCCCTGAATCACTTGCCAAGTAGATAAGGAAGCTTTGATATAAAACCAGCAATGAATATCAGCTACAGATGTTCAGTACCTTTGTTCCTCTACCAAAGAAAAGCCCATCGAGTGAGGGCTAGTGTTTCCAGTTTCATGTCTGATAACAGATCTACCTTGAAATGAGAGCTCAGGTGCTGGGGCACAGCTCACTGTACAGGATTTTGCCGACACTCCCAGCCTTTATTTTAATACCCTGTACTTCTACCTGCTGCAAAATAAAATAAAACGCTATCAAATGGAAAGTTAAAAAAGAAGCTCAGGTCAAAGCTCCTGTTTTCAGCAATGTATTTCATCAGTGGCCATATGCCAAAAAGGGTAATTCCTGGGATGCTGTGCTCTGTGCTGGGATGGCTCTGCTTGGTGCAAGGGGAGGGCAGAGTGGGACTGCACTGTTTCTGATAGCCCAAGACACCCGAATCTTCAGCCCAGCTCACAGAGAAATCCTGGAAAGACAGAGAGAGAAACTGCCACCCCGTGAGAAAGAAAAGTGACACCAGTGCATAAAAGCTTCTGGAGGTTTTTTCAGCATCAGCAGAAATCTCCCCTGGCCTGGGCTCTCCCAAGGGCATTTTGGCTTCTAAACCTCCAAATCTTTAGCTGTGCCCACCCATCCTCTCCAGAAATCTTCATGGTTGACTGAGAAGAAGAGGTAGCACATGGATGTCTCCACCAGCCCTGTGGTGTTTCTGCACCAGGTGACCACTCTGACAGCCCACCTTGCAGATGTTTAATTCTCCCTATTATGCTGCCATGTCAAAATGAGAGGGAACCGTGTGAACAGAACCACTCCTGCAGCCACATTACCCTGGCAAAAGTTGACAATAAGCTTGTTCTGTGTCTGACACAACAGAGCTGAGCCTTGAGATCATGAATAATATGGTGCTACCGCTTTCATTATGCATTTTCAGAACTTTCACTTTAATATCTCAATATATTCCCCAGAGCACAAGACAACAATTTTCAGGCCAAATAGAATTAATGAGGCTGGGTAATGTTTGCATCTTTCAACATTCATGTTCCTGTGAGAAGGTATGTTTATGTTCGGAAATCTCAATACTACAGAAATGTTAATTTTTACTATATCACTCCAGCTGAGCTTGGGGTAAAGACTACCAAAATTGTGCTTTGTTTATTGTAACCAATACTCCAACTAGAAAAGAACTTTAGTTGTGTGTTCCCAATTTCTTCATTTTGTGCACTTTTAAAACATATATACATGTGCCAGCATATTTCACAGGCCTTTTGATGTTTTATTATCTCTGTATGTGGGTGGTTTGGTTCCAGCTATAGTTTGAAGTGCAAATTTGCCTCTCAGTTTTCCTATGTGAAGGTTAAAAATACAGTCATGAAACAGCCCACACATTTTTTTTTCTAGGTTTCAAAAGCAGAAATTTCAAACAAGGCACTTTTCTTCAAACATTTGCATTATTTAAAAAAAAAACCCAAACATATAAATAAATAACAATTGCTGTTAAATAAACATAAAGAGCTTCAAGGTCCATTGTCCCTAGATATTGCTCCATATTCCTGAAGCATTACCTGTAATGCCCAACCTGTTAGAAATCTCTTGGGAGCAAAAGGCATAGCAGCAAAAGAATCACGACAGGTTGGAGATTAACTCAGTGCCTGCTGTTTTCAGCCCACTGTGCACTTCTGGTGGTTTACATCTTACTGTGACTCATGAATATGAGGAGATAGAATCCAAACAGAGCTTTACTTTAAAAATCAAATATAAAGTCACCTATTTATTAAATGACTATTTCCATCTGACATACTGAAAACAAATATGAAAGTGTTAGATACAAGTTAATTTTTATTCTTTATTTGGCATTCTTGCAAAGCAGGACAGCACTTTCCCAATTCCGCTGGTCCATCGGTCAATGGCAGCAGCAAGCCCTACAACATGGCTCCTGGGAATTTGGCTGTCTAGAGGATTTTTGAAATTGTATCAGCAGGGCTGTACATGCCAGTGGAGAGAGAAGGAGGCAGCACGTTATTTGAGTATTTTGTTCTCTACGTCTGAGAAACTTGGAAGGGTTTTCTATATTTTTCTATGGAAATGAATGTTTAAAAGTAATCCCAGAGCTCTCAAGCTTTAAGTGCTGTCATGAAGACTAGAAAGGGTTAATGGGAGTTTGCTGACCTTTAAAGTTGACACCTTTTTAGAAGACATAAAGTTGCATAAGGGTCTTTCCAGGAAACCAGGTATGAGTGGAGGGACTAGACTGTGCCTAGGAGGAGTGGCACTGCCCCTCAACCGGCTGAGCTGAGCTAGCTCGGAGCAGCCTAGCAAACATTTGCTGCTGGTGCAGAGCAGCAGTAAATGATTGCTTCTGTGCAACAAAGGGCAGCAGGGAGAAAAGCGTGGTTTGCTCAGTCAAATTTTCTTCCTAAAATGATCTCAAGGCACTTTGTGCCACGTAAAGTCCTTTATTACTGCAGTAACCTTGTGAAGAAGTTGAGCATCATTGAAGAGACACTGAGAGAAAGAACCTAAAAAGGATATTTTTTTTTACCAATTTCTTTGACTCTGAGAATCTCGAGGTGCTGCTTTTTAAGCTTAAGGAGAACAGACAGAAGTGTGATTTTCAGGTTGCAGATGCTCCTTTTAATGATGCCAGCAGATTAGAGCTGAAGCAGTATCTGCACATGAGTGGTTATAAGTGACCTGATCCTGTTGATACGCTGTACCTTTCCCAGAAGGTGGCTGTTCTGCTGCTGCTAAACATAAGAAAGCGGGGCACAATACTGATTATAAGGTGGGGATTTTTTTAACCCATGCTGGCCAATGGCAATAGGAATCTTAGTCCACCAAATGCTATGATGACAGAAATGAATTCGACTTGTGGACTAGTCTTTCCTTTATTCCTTTGGATTCATTCTACTTCGTTAATATTCTTAACTCCTTTCCTAGAGACAGCCTTTTTTTCCAGCTTTGTGACCTGTTTTCCTTTGCTTACCCCTGACTTTCAATTTCCTTTTGCCACTGCTCTGTACCTAGTTTACTGACACCTTCTTTCTTTTTCCCCTCCTCTCCCCTCTCCTTCAGCCTGATATGCGCTATGCATTTTTCAGCTAAGCTGAACTGTAAGAGTGTGCCTTTTCATTTGTGGGAGATATAAAATATTAAAACCAACATTTCCTCGCTTCACTCTCAGTAAGAGCTTACAGGAGCTGTTACAGGGATTATTTTTCCTCTACTTACTGGAAAACAAAGATAAAATTGTAGCTTTCAAGTAGGTCATTTAATCTTAGAACATTTAATTGTGAGGTTGCCAGCCGCGATTTGATTTCTCATCTTCTTTTGTTCCAAGGTTACAAACCTTCCAATTCATTTATATTTATAAACAATGTTCCCACTATATTACATGCATGGATTATTAGGAACACCTCCCAGTAGAGTACTGTCAACTTTTTGTACATAATTAATTAAAAGCCTCAAAGTTACCTTTTATCAAACTTTCACAGAGGTTTAGCATATCAGAAATCTCAGCATGAAAGAACTCTATTTAGACCAAAGGGCTATCCAGCTTACGCAAGTAAGGAAATACTCTTTATTTCATGGGATTAAAAAAAAAAAAAAAAAAGGATTAAAGCCAAAGTGGAAATCACCTAGAGCAGAATGTGGTTGCACTGATAACAGAATTCTTTTTCACAGTAAAGGGAGCCAAACTCTGGCTCTAATTAACAGTCCAGTTCTGATAAAATAAGTCAAAGGAGAAAACTGCTAGCCTGAAACTATGATCTTACCTGCAGAAGAATTGAGGTGGGAGTAATAACTGACCCCTAATGGTTAAACTGCATATAAATCATCCATGAGAGGGAAAAAGACTGGAAATGCAAACCTCTGCCTATCTGCATGGCTGCTGATTTTACAGGAGTTCCTCAAAAGGAAATTGAGCCTTTCAGCCTCAAATTAACTTGCAGAACTTTGAATCGAAGGCCAGGTCAATCTCATGCAGGCTCCGTGCATGTGGGAATCCACACATTATTGTCCTTATTTCGTACTTGCCATGTGCAACATGCGTGAGTAGGTCTGGGATGGCCTGACACACCGGGGGTAAGATGGCTAATAGAAGAAACACACGTTTCTACTTGCATGCCTTAAAAAAAGCCCTTTTTATGTGTTTCCTTGCCATCCTAACACATTCTGGATCTCTAACTGTGAGGTCTCTGCCAAGGGAAGTACCACAGTGAACATGATTTGTAGGCAGTGTATGTCCCTTTGATTCAGGCCATTGCTGGCATGTAACAAATACATGCAAAACTCTCAACAGCACGTTGCAATGTTTAGCATTTTACTGGGACTTTGGGGGCAGGGATTGTTACCTGTAAGAGCATTATTATTTTGCATAAATTTTGCCATGAAAGTTAAAACTTTCTGGGAACTTTAAGGGTTTATTCTCCTGCCTTCCCTTACCACGAATTACCCTTGAAACTAGGCTCTGCTGTAGGCAGCAGTGTGATGCACACAGGAGATACTTGATTTCACAAGTTAGTGGACTGAATCCTTTCATGGAGGTGGATTACCTGGAATATAACTGATGGTTACATTCCCACCATTCACTCCGATGGCCAGGAGATAACGTGGGCTCTGTATATGAGGCGAGGAAATCTTTGAGCCACGCTGCCAGCTCTTATCATTTTTAACAGCAGACTGAAACCATTTCCCAGGATCAACAACTTTCTGTTTTTCAAATGCTATAAAAAGTAGCTTTGCAACGTGGCTATATGCCAAGGAGTTTTCCTTCTCCTTGTAGGTCACCGCTGGTGCAGCGGCACTTTAACTGAAAAGACAGTTTCTCTCTAGAGAAAGTCATACATTTAGTGTCTCAAATGCTAGGTTCGGTGTCAGATTTAATTTGAAACATGAGATGCTGTAATTCAAAAGAACCTCTTGGCAAAGTGTTCATGATTAAACAAGAGGACATTGGTTTTACTAACAGGAGTTCTCTCATTTTGCTTGACATTAATTATCTTTAATGAGTAACAGTTTACCTAAAAAGATTAAGAAAACAAAGGGTAGCAGACTTTCTCTGAAGTTCCCTAGGGTACTAAAAGACAAAAAAAAGTTAAAGTTGCTAACAGTGGAGTCTTTACTCTTGTCTGCCTTCTTACCACTGCCCAGAGAACCACTATATTGTCTGTAGCAAAGAAAAAAGATCCCCTTCCAAGAGACTGAAACTGGAATTTTGATGTAATAAGGTAGGAATGCAAATATTACACCTTGCAGCATTTTTCATGAGTAATTTACTACATGAACCTTGAACACAATAGTGCATTTTATATTGCACTTATTCTAAGATGTCTGTGCATTTCTTCAACACACAAGCCAAAATCCATGTGGCTGTTCTTACAGAAATAACTTGGTCATCTTAGAAGGTCATCCTCATTTTACTTCAGTGAATCAGCTCACCCTATTTTATGCATTCCCATTATACTTATCTGTATCTATGGTCCTCATCCTGGGATTCATTTATATTCAGTGGAGATTTAGCAAATGAGTTTAGAACAAAGGCTATCTTAACATAAAATAGATGTTTACTATTGCTCAGATTTATCATATCCTGACTTCTACCAATGATAACAACTAAATATTCAATAGTAATAGAGAGATCCCTGCCTAACTGCCTCAAATGTAGACAGAAATAGTAAATACCATCAACACAAGTTCCTGTTACAGCTCTATTTACTATCAAGCACGGAGCTTTGGACTCAGAATTTTATAGATATATAAAATAATCAAACATTTTCCTTTTATCTGAATAAATACAAAGAGAGGCTAGTGTAAGGTACACCAGCTGCAAATATCAGTTACCTGTTAGTGATCTGTAGTCTTTAATGAAAAGGGTGAAAATTTTCAGTGTAAGTAGCAGAAGTCACTTGAAAAGGCTTGGACATCACCAACTTCCTTAATCATTTTCATAAAGCACTGAGGTTGTACGAAGTACAGTAAAAGTAGAATCTGTCAGGTTTACCTCTTCTAGAATTCTAGTTGAAAGCACAGAATACCTCCTTACTAGAATACCTCCCTACTCTCTTTCTTCATGTTTTGTAATATCTTGCAGAAATTCTGTAAACTCATTTTCTTAAAGAAAAAAATCATTGCCATAAGTGTCTATTGGGACACCTTCTATAAATAGTTAAAATTGCCCTGCTTTACTCAGTTTAATTATTTATTTGGAGAATAATTACTTTAGGCGTCAGATCCATGAGCATGGAAGTTGTAAATGATCCTGAAACCATAACGAATGACATCTTCTCAAGATCAGTAACCTTAGCACTACAGACACTATTTTAATTGTTGTTTCATTGCAGAATCCATACAGAATAAGAATGAAATGTGAATCTCAGACTGCCCTGAGATTTAGTTTAGAAGTTTAGAAGAGTTTAGAAGAGCTAACAAAACCTACAGATAACAAGAAGTGAAGGCTTTCCTATTATAGATGCTTGTCTCTGCCTGTCAAAGTTTTGCAGAAAATAATATATTCCTCAGTAGCAGTGGAATAGGTAAAAGAAAGAGTATTAATGGAGACTCAGTATAAAATGTGACTATATTATGATAGACTATCATTGTTAAAGCCAGAGTCAATGATCCTGAATTAATTTTTCTCCATCAAAACCTAATCCTTTCAATCATACCTACGTGTGAAAAGTAGATGCCTACAAAGACCAAAACTGAACATGCTTCTATTTATTAAAGAAAGGTAAAAAATATTTAATTTATTAAATATTTAATTGATTTCCTGACAGTTTGTACACATCTGCCCAGTTCTGTGAAACATCAACCTTGCCCACCTCTCAGAAGAACACCAGACTTTATCCCTAAAATTATTGTTGCTGTTAAGCACTTTCACCACGCTCATCTCCTGTCACTGAGCAGAACATATGAACTGAGTCAGACCAAAGATCTATCCAACCCGGTAACCTGTTTCCAGTAGCAGCTAAAGGCAGATGTCCAGGGGAGAGCTGAAGACTACAGCACAAAGTCTGACACTTCCCCTAACAGTCCCTTGGCTGCCAATCATCCACAGTCCAGAGACAGCTGAGGATGTGTGGGGTTTCTTTGCTCATAATCACATCCACTGGACATAACCTCCCACAATGTGTCCAATCTTCCCCTTGAGCCATGGAAACCTTCAGATTTCAGTATTGCTTTTAGCTCAGGACATTACATGAAGACCAAATCTTGTCCAGCCTCTCTGCACAAGAGCTGACAGTAACCATGTTCTGTCTATGCAAATTTTCCAGTTGTACCTATTTAATCTATTTAACCATTACAGTTACATCTGTACATGAAGTTACAATGAAGTTACATCTTCATTTCTAATTCTGTACCACTCTTCCTTGTCATATCCTCTTCTATACATTGCATATTTGCACTCACACATTTATGCTTTATTATTGTGTTGTTTGGTTTTGTATTTCAGTGCTTATGAACTATGAGAGACTGTATATTCCTGGAATACTAATTCAGAATTGCTATTGGAAGTGACCAGGTTGCACCACATGAAAATGTTTTGTTCCATGACCTAAAAACAGCCCAGGCATTTCCCTTAACCCAGTAAATCAACATTGTCACCATCTCAGTATTGTTTCTCAAGAGCAACCTTGCACAACATGGAGAATCAGAGGAACATTTTTATGTACAGACTCAGAAATTTACTTTTGTTACTCAGAAAAGAGCCTACTATCTGTCCTCACTTGCGTAAGGTTCCCATACCTATCCCGTATCTCTAGTCCATTTCGGAAGATTTAAACTTTTAAGGCCAGGTTTTTTGTTATTTCTACCAGAAGCCAACTTTCTAATTTCTGAACACATAAAGTGTTGTTGTTTTTTCAACCATCTTTCAAGGCTTACTATATTGGATTTGAAACCTTCCCTACTTCTCATTTACTATATGCCACTTCTTTTTAATTGCAACCAAAATACCATCTGTGCTGAAATTTGTTACATGAAGGTTTTGCTTTGGATATCAACTATTTCTATAAAACATCACTTGAAATCAATTAGTCACTTTGGACATAAAGATAAATTAAACAAACAGTTACACATATCTTCCTACGCCCTTTTTTCCCTTTAGTTTTTAACGTTATTTTGAGAAGCACCAGATTTGCCTGAGGGGTGGTTGCCTCACCACCTATTTAACAACTATCTATTTAACAACAGATAAAAATTCTGTAAGAGCAGCTGGGAAAAAATACAGGGGCAAAACATATCACTTACATATCTGCTTATCATCATCCTGAATTTAAGGAAAATATCCTGAAGCTTAGACCACTGACTCAGATCTCATCTGCCTGCAGGGCTGGCGTCAGGCATGGGGTGATAGTCAGTGAGGATCCCATGCCCTTCAGCAAGGTGGGGCTTCATTCAGGGAGCCAAAGATGCAGACCCCAGCCAGAAGAAGCTCCTGTTGCTGTGGTGGGAACAAGAAGTTACCAACACAGCTGAGCCAAGTTGGGGAATTAATTGGGAAAGTAGATCAGAATTTGCAGTTGTATTCAGGCAGGAATACAAACTAAAAAGGATAGAGACAAGCTGTGCTTTTTAAAAAATCAAATTAGATACTGTCTTTTCCCTCTGATGCCAACCTAAATGTTCAAAAATCATAAATCAGAATCCCAAGCACAACAAATCTGGCTTGAAAAAGTAGGAACTTAAAAGCATTGCCCATCTCTGTTCCTGAACATCATTACACGTAGGTTGCTAAGGCTTTGAGGGACACCACCATTACCCCTCTGAACTCCTATAGCTGCAATGGCTACAGACTTCACTGGAATTCTTTTTTTTTTTTCTGCATGTGTGTTATTGCACCTCTTCACATAGTGGATCTTTAATACCACACAATGCCTTGACACCAGACTCTCAGGGACCATGGATGAAGCCATATAGTTATTATAGGGTCTGTGGCCTTCTCTGACCTTCACTAGCTGCAAAATTAGCTAAGGAATACTCCTGTCTGTGTCCCTGCCAAAACCACCTCCATGATCTCCGTGTTAATATTTACTCTGTGTTGGTACCTGTGGCATTCTGAATACTGCCTATATGTAAGATGCAGGGGTTTTGTCTGTGTACTCATGATCACTACTAAGAAGGAAACTCCATCTTGTCACTTGCTGCCCAATCTGTAGAGCAGATACTGTGATAATGGAGGAAGCTGGATCATGGAAGTGGTCTGATTGAAAAAACGACCTGACAAAAAATTACCAGATAGCTTCCACCATTAGCTTCATGAGGTAACTCCCCACACAGTCCTTCAACCATTAATACCAGCACCAGCACATTAATACTACAGGTCAGGGATGCAGAGATGTCCTTTCAGTCTGCACTTAGATACAGTTAAATTGTGGTCATGGAAACACAGATAAATTCCCTGAGGTCATTTGACAATCCTTTTTTTTCTGCCATGCTTAGAGCCTGAGCTCTTTTTAAAGAAGACCCAAATATGTGATGGGGAAATACAGATATTATACTTTTTTCTCTCATGCTTTGTCCGTCAGGTCTTTAAATCTAAAGATTTAATTTTGTGTAATCACAAAACTTTGAGGGTAGGGTTCACTCATCTTTCTGCCTATACAGAAAGGACCTTACTTGGCTTTTCAAGTAAACATTCTGGATAATAGAAAAACCATAGAGTGAGTGGTGATACTGTCATTTCCAGCAGCGATCCAAATAAATCTTGCTCCAGGTTGGATGGGGTTTTGAGCAGCCTGGGCTGGTGGGAAGTGTCTCTGCCTATGGCAGGTGGGTTGGAGTAGATGATTTTTAAGGTCCCTTCCAACCTAAACCATTCTACCAGTCTTGATTCTATGATTCTATGATTTTGCACAAATGAAAGCTAGAAATAGCCCTTATTGAGCCATGGGTGTTGTACATAATGAATCCAGAAACACATCTATTATCAACCATAAACTATCCTTGATTAAATCATCTTAATCTCACTGCTCCTTGAGAGAAAGTTTCTATAGCCTGTAGGTCACATGAATGCTATTTTATCTCCTTTCTCCCTGTGTACATGTATCATAGATGGCCTATATGATTTTCACAGAATTGCAGTTCTTGGGGCATACCACTAAGAAATGAGGGATTTGGAAAGTAACAGAAGAAGCCTTGCTATTAGAGTACAACAGTTTACATCCATTTTTTAGGTCCTGAAAATTGCAAACAATTGCCTTGAGAAGGCAGAGTCCCTAATGAAGCAAGCTCTGCAGGCTTTCTTTTACTAAATGCCAGGCAAAGAAAGATGTAATTTTAAGCAACTTGATGCATGTAATAAAACAGATTCTAACCTTACAGGGGTTTGGAGATGTTTTTTTTCTGAAATATCTAAGACAGAAGCTTTTCTACTGTTGCGAAACAGTTTTGCTGAGAACATCTCAGATTGCCTAGCACAGACGTGAATAACTGAAGAACACAGTCCTCTCAGTAATCCTAAAATTAGGATTACTAAAAAGCAGGGATTAAAGCAAGCCACAGCTTCAGTCAGGTCCTCCCTGTTCACCCAGAAGTGCCCCCAGGCAGAGGTCAGGCTGCTGGTTCCAGCTTTGTGGTTTGCCTGCCAGTGTGCTCACGGGGTGCATGCTGTACGCACCACAGCCTATGTAGCACATCGTATGTGCAGTACACACCATAGCTTACGCAGCACAGGGTACATGGTGTACACCTTTCTTTCAAGCATATACATAGATTTGTAATTCAGGACTAAAGCAAGTTAGCAGAGATCTCTTGGCATCAGTAAAATGATGCCAATTTACACACCAAGGTTGTCTTTTTAGTTACTTTTTGTTATATCCCATATATAGATTAAGATTTAAACTTCTTGCAGACACTCTAAGCTTAGGCCTCCTTCTCTGACCAATATGATGCTATCTTTTGACATGTAATGCAATGATTCAATATTAATTAAATAGTTAAAAAATACTTCAGTAAATCTTTTGCAGGAGAAAACTCATCAAGTTGCATCTATTCACAAAAGCAGAATAGGGCAACATAACCACATCTTTAATTTGCTTCTGCTACTGTGGAGGTTGGCTTGCCCCTGTGCTTTTCAGTTACAGTAGCTTTGATTATGCTTTTCTCTATAAAGTCTGCATCTGACAGGATGGAACACATTTATTTCAAATGTGGAGAACTATAAAGAAATAACAATAACATGGTTCTCGGCTTGCATGTGAGAGAGTGAAAGAAAACATAACAAGTTCACCTACACTATCATCTACCTGAACAAAGTCAGAATTTCAGCTCCAGTGACCTTGTGGTCACAAAGATCATAAACCACAAGACAGAAAAGAGCTTAAAAGAAAAGAGCTTCAGTCAAACAGTTGGACATTGCTCCAATACAACCTGCTGTTTTCATATCTCCAAAACTAGTTTTCTTAAGACAGAAATAAGGCTTCTCCTCATGCTCTTCAATAGTCTGCAAAACACAGCTCATGATAATTCACACTGTTACTCAACAACAGTAAGGGAAATATCTCTTCATTTAAAGATTAAGAACCCCCCAAAATGGAAGAAAACAAGGAAAGTGCCAAAAATACAGACATTACAAATTTGATCTGGTAAATTTGGCATAGTCCTGCATACCAGAAAGTCCTTTTTAAGGGAGCTGCAGCTTTAGTTCAGCAGAATATAGTAATATTGACAGGAATATTACAGTAAATTTGATATCAAGAAATATCAGGATTCTAATATGTGTAGAAAAATATGCTTGGTGAACTAAATGAATAGAAATGTTCCTATTTACAGAACTAGTAATACATCTATTGGTGTTTGCTTTAATACATTTACACCAAGTTACACTCCCTCCGGGTCTAGGTTGAGCTGTATGACTCCTAAAAGGGGTCCCTGTTTTGTAGAGATTCCTAAACTCCAAAATGAACCAAACCACATTTAGGTTCTTTCTAGGCTGTAAAGGCAGAGACCTTAACCCACAGCTTCAAAACTCACAGCTCTCCCTGCCCACAGGTGGTCAGTCCAACTCATGCAAAAGCACATAGCCATAAACACTACTAAAATTAAAAAAATATAGAACTGCTATGAATGCCAGAGTCAAGGTATCTGCTGCAATTCACATCTAACTTTTCATGCCATCTTATTAAGGACTATGTGAGTATATAATGTAATTTAGAAGAGCTTTTCTACTCATAAAGCTATGGCATCTCTAGAGAAGTTAATATTTGTTCTGGGGATCAACAGGCACTGTAACTGAAATTAAAGAATACTTTTTCATCTAAAAAATCCTTTCTAAGCCTCATTGACATAGTGCCCTATACACAATCTAGAGTTTGGAGAAAAAAAACAGAGACCACAGAGCCACAGAGTCTGATGACAAGAAAAAAAAGACAGTTATTGGAGAGTTTTATCCAATTTGATTCTACTCACAGTATATCTCAATTTCACACAATGTTTTAATCAAAGTAAGCTTTTATGAATATCCACTTCTAGTTATTCTGATGGATCCTAAGACTGAGAAACCCATGTGCTAGAAAGCAGGACCTAGCTATTAAAGTATTTCTCATTAAGTAACATAAAATTCAGAGAAACACATTTCAAAAATCACTGAGTTAAAGAAACTAGGACAGAAATGCAGTCTCTAGGCATTTATTAACTTTCCTTGGATAAAAACAGTTAATTGTATAAACAGCTTACAAAGAAGATAATTCTGCAGAACCAGATCAAACAGGTGCACAGGCTGTATGTGATTAGGCCACTTGAGTATCAGAAGTGCCATGAACTGCACAAGAGGCACTGAAGTGGGAAGGCATCAGGCGTCCTCACGCCCTGCCCCTCCCAGGGACAGTGCTTTGAGGATGTGCATTCTGAATGGCAAATTTTTCAAAGCCTCCCAATCCCTCCTTAGACAAATACCAAACAATTTAAAAGTGTGTTTCACTTCCCCAAGGATGTTCGATTGAGAGGAAATTCAAAATACAGGGCTATTTTCTACTTCACGTTTCAAAGAATTAGTATACAATGCCAAAAGCTCTATGATAAAAATGAGAACAGTATCCCAGGAAGTCTCACTTTCTTTAGAAAGGCAAATCAGTACAATATTTTAGGGAGATATGCTACTCAGGCTGTGATTCCCTATTATGTTGAAAGGAAACAAGCAAGCATGAGAGCTAGAATAGTGTTTTCATTACAGTTTAACTATTTCATGTATTTGTTTCGTGAGAAGGTCTGCCGTCCAAATTTGAATGAAGGGCCTAATACTGTGCATTTAGCATGTGTTATTTAGAAATATGGTACATTAGCCAAACAGTTCAGAAACTTATTTCTTGATGCGGATGATCACAGAGCAAGACAATGGAAATCTGTGTGCCGGATCAGGGGTTGGTGGCAACTCTAACAAAGGATTTAGACCCACAGTAATGAAGTGACATCAACGTCCCTGACAAAAAGCACAGGAAAAAATTGGACATTATTTAGAGTATGTATATTTGGCTTATGTATCAAAAATAATTTTACATATATATATATACACATATATACATATACATATATGAATATACAATTAGGGTAGGGATCATCACTAGAAACCTAGACAAGAAGACATTTTTTTCTGGGATTAGTTCTCACAAAAGAATCAAAATCCCAGATGCATTAAATTAGGGGAAAATTCATAGTGCGGAAGGGAGGATGGTTGGATTTGTTGGGGCCCATGTAACCCTGCAAATATGACGGCAATCTCTGAATGCCTACCTGAAGATGAAACAAAGTTATTGAGCTTACAAAAGCCCTCCCTCTCTCAGTGGACGCAAACACCACAAAAGCTGTTCCACTCCATGATTCACTGTTGAATGTTTCCATTCAGGCAGGCTCTGGGCTCTCTGTTGTCACTCCTTCACAACCCTTTACACATGTGCTTACATTGACACACAGAGCCAAAGATTAGTTCCAGCAAAGTCCTGCGATATCCTTAACCATAGGATCAAAAAACTCCTACTGACTTTAAGTGTGAGAGATCAGAGACTGAAGGATCAAGTTTTATAGCAAGTAGGGTCAAGCAGAGAGTTTCCAACCCGTAACATGAGCACTGTTTTTTATTATCTGTCACTGCTCTTCTCTGAAGGACTAGTCTCTCTCCAGCATGGCAGTTTCTCTTTCTTTCTGAATGGCCATTATCAGATCACAGCTTTACACTGAAGTTGTTTATAAATGTTCCTTATGACATTTCCTTTATTTTTTTAACATTCCATTTTTCCAACATGAAATAGAGCATTTATTGTTCATATATAGGAGGCAATGAACCTGCAAAAGCAGGCTTCATAAACTCTGGAAACCTCCTCAACAAGCAAAATGACTAACTATGATGGACATTCATAAATCACTCCACATCATTCATCATAATTCCTGAAACTTCATTAATTCCTAGAGGAAGGAATAAATGTAATGCACATCTTAAGGAGCCAGCAGGTTGGCTTGCCCTCTGGGTATAAAATAAATATGATGCTCTCTTCCTTACTCAAGAGATGCAGGTTTTGCATGTGCACACAGCAGAAAATCAATGTCACTCAAAATGTGGGGATATTCTAGCTAGCCTTACAGGCATCAATTTCATTAGCAGAATGGGCAGATGTTCAGCCCTAATCCTGCCCCCACTGAACTCAATGGACACATTTCCCTCTGAAGCTCAGGCAGAGTTATATGTTATATGATACTTTGATCTACCTCTGATTTTGAGCAATCAGGCTAAGGGTGCAGATTTGATTTCCAGGAGAACTGAGAGGCCACCAGTGTCTGGGCCGGTGCTGCCCAGGACCCTTCAAAGAGGATACCTGCAGCAAAGCAAGGTCTACTTAACCTGTAATAGCTTGGAGAATCACAGAGGCACATATGCCTATAAGAATCCATAAAAATGAAGACAAAAATCTTTTATTTTAAAGCTGGCAAGCTGATATAAATAAGCAGATTAAACAAGCCTTTTCAGTGAAGCCTGCTGCTACACAAGACCCTGCATTCCCTGCAAATGCTAAAGCAAGCTTGACATCCTGTGGCCAGAGCCAGCATGGGAATGACTCACTCCTTCAAAACCTGGACTTGCTCACTCAGGAGATAATCCTGCTCCTGAGGGCATATATTTTCTTCTGAGATGGGTGTGACTGTCCTGTGACAAGTGAGTAAGTATCCTGGAAGAAAGGATACAAATGTGCAAGCTAAATATTTCTGACAGGGCGTGACTAGGAGCTGAAAGAGAGCGATTCCAGGTGAAAGCCCAGAGGGTGTCATTGCAGGGTAAACACGGGATGGATCCCCTTTGCATTCCAGAAAGTCTGGTGACCTGTCTGCTGACATTACCCCCTGCCCTAAAAGAGGGATGCAGATACTAATGTGGGACCCAGAGACTGAAAAAAAGGAAAAAAAATAGAGCAGAGAAAGACCAGTTTCTCCTGAAAGAAACAGGTGCAATGATGAAATGTAAATATCCTTTAAAAGATCATTTAGTCATAATCATAAGGTCTGTTTAAAAGTCTGCTGCTTTTTTTTTCCAGCCCAAACTTCACACAAGAAATAGAAGCTGTCCTTAAAATATCTGTGACAATTGTTATAAGACAATCACATGTAGCAATCTTGGCTTGTTGATGCACAAACAATGTGCCACATCGATCATTGTAAACCTTTCCAAACCTACATATGCACGTGATTTGGAAGAAGTCATCCTACAGCAAAGATAGCAAGGCGATTTGCTAGAGCTTAATATGTAACAAATTATTTCTGTTTAAAGAACAAATGATAACAAAAAGGGTATCTCTAGATTTATGACTGTAGAGGTAAGACCAAGTGTTTTAGCTGCGTGATACCTTAGAATGCATCATGTTAGAACAATTCAAGAAGATTGTCTTTGAACTCTCAGGACTTATGGTATACTTTTAAATATAAATTAATGGATTTATTGCTAGGTTTATTAAGATGGAATGAGTATTTATTTAATCTTGTTTTCTTTTCCAGAGCAAACAAAATTAATAATTGTTCTCCAGGATACTTTATATGTTCAACCATGGCAAGCTTTCCAGGTTAAACAAACAGCTTTTGAATCAGGCTACAGAATGCTCATGTTGAGTAAAATAACTGATTTCTCCATAATTTTATTCAAAATATTCACCCACTCTGAATTGCTTTCTACTAGTATCTTTGCTCAGGACAGATATAAAGCTCTTGCCGTTTTTGAATGGTAGTGTTTTGACTTTACAGTAAGTAAAGGTTTTTATTTTTCAACAGCCTTTATTTTAAAAACACTATATTTTACCCTATGTTAGAATATGCAGCAGAAAGTTATAAAAGAGAGGCAAATTCCAATCCTGAGGACACAGAGCAATGAAGCATTTTGAGGATTCAATTACTTCCTCTTGTAATTTTTTTTCGGTTAATATTCTGGTTTTGTTCATGTCCAGCCCAAAGCAAATTCCTAACTCTTCGGAAACAAGAAAACTTTAACCATTGGAATGAAATTTTTTTAATGATATGAAAGAACATGCTGAACTCTATTCCAGCTCATCATTAAAAAAATAGGTTTTAACTCTAAACATAGAATTCCAAGAAAATAACCCCCACGCTGTTATCTCACATAGCTACCTTTCTAACTCATTTCAGCTGATTTTATCTTACTCCATGGATGAAAATCCAAAAAGCCTTCAGTGGTAACTCATTAGACCAAGACTGTGACCAACTGCCAGTTTAACCTAATTTATGTTGCACCCAACCTAAAACAAAGTTTACATCCACTTCTATTAACCAATGCTAACTCAGCAATAAAGTCTCCTCATAGTTTCCGTGTGTTCGTAAGGTGAATAAGAGAACAGCACAACTCTTTGTGCTTAGCTTATTCACCAAAGAAGGCATCATCAACCTAGACATCATACATTAAATAGAGAATTATTCTACACAAAAGCATACAATGTACAGTAACTAGAGATAAAGAGCTACTCCAGAGGTAAAAACATATTAGTGCAAACAATGCCTGCCTGTTTCTAAGGTTTTTCACTTATATTTTTAAATTATTCTGTACTATAAAATTATTATGTACACATCCTTATTATTATCCTTATAGTTGAAGTTAGGAAGGATTAGGGCAGTTAGTGAAAACAGATAGACCTTGTCTCACTCAGCAATACTGAGTCATTGACTCTTCAGAATGGGGAATTATTTAAACCCTCCTTAAAGTAGAGCTTCAGCTGTGCAGATGAATAAGCACACCCCTGTTGAGGGTTTCTTTAGCAGGTGTTCAAACACCCAGGCACATGGTCTTCAGTTTACAGAGGTAGTTGATGGCAATTTTAATCAGAGTGGAGATGTGTCACTCCGAATTTGTGAGCTGTTATTCATCAATACTTGCACTAGGAAGCATTAGATTATTCTGCAAGACGCTGAATGTTCCTGTTGATTGAAACCATTTAAGGATGTCATAACAAGGCTTTTCTCTATGCTGTACCACACCTGTTCAATTTCTATCTCATTGCTATCACAACTGCAACAAAAATAAGCATTTTGCTGTACAAAAGGCCCCAGTAATACTTCCAAAGATGAGAATCTGGTTTGCAAACTAGCTTTATTTGTGGAGTAAAAATCTCAGGGGTACCTATATGTAATTTTCAAACATAAGTATAGGCACCTTAGAACTAAACTTTTAACAGCATGTAGGCAAAATTTTAGGTAAAATGAGAACTTTAAGAAGCAGCCTGGCATCAAACACACATTATTTAAATATCTGACCCTAAAAGCCCCATTTTCAAAAAGTCCGTAATCCCATTGCATGGCAATGTAATTTCTGCTTTCATGGCATAAACATTTCTTCTAAAATATTACCCCCACCTTCCGTACTGGGCATTTTAAGGTCACTGACATTAGCATCTTCACCTTTGCAAAATGTGCCACAAAAGCCATGCACTGACAGATGCTTTTCTTACCTCAAGCCTATCTTCAGGACAAAACTGCATGAACAGCAACTGACAGACAATTCAGTTACCGAAATTAGATGTGAGGGAAGTGGGATGAAGACTCTGTTTTGGAGAGCACTCCTTTTGCAACTCAGATGCTTATGGTTTATGCATCTTCCATAGGTGTACAAAGTACTTTCAAGCATAAACCAGCCTGTGCTTTTAGAGAGTTCTGACTTTATCTATGCATTGTGCATGTTGTGTAAATGGATGTCTAGCTTGTGAGAGAGTGTTTCTGCTCCCTGGTGGATGACTGAAGTTTTATAATTAGATTGGTGATCCCATGCAGCATAAAACATTACTCCTATCCAGATGTATATTGAGATCTGTGCATATTTATGCAATCAAAAGACAACACTGAGAAAAAAAAAATCAATAAAAGCTTAGGAACAATAAAAAATCTGGGCTAATAATAAACAGAACCATTGCTGTACTAATAGATATTTCCCAGCATGTGGAATCTTGCTATTATATCATATCCAAAATGCAGCAAGAATTGTTTCATGCTCTGACATCTGGACTGTAACAGCATGACCTCTAAAACAACACTGGACATAACTTCAGTGCAAGCTCAGAAGAAATTACGAACATGACTTACTGCAGAAAGTAGGAATAACTATTGTTAGCTTATAGAATCAGAGTGAAAGGTGATTTAACTGCAGATTCAGAATACCAGCAGTGAAATCTTGGTGTATTTAGACTTGACCTATTTAGCTATTAAACTGACGGCTGGTGATTAATGTAGATGCAAAACTTTGAAACAGGTTTTTCTTGAAACACAAACTTGGTAGCGGTTTATGTTTCAGGTTTTGGTTGTTTTCTGAAATGAAAGAATTTCTAGAAGATTAAGAACATGAATGGGAATGCTGAAATACAGTTTTCAAAGCTTTCAGAATAACCATGATGAGAATAAAGTTGCTTTAGACTTTAATTTAATTTGACAGTAATAATGAGGGACAATTTATTTTGAATAAAAATCTTTTATTCAAATCACTATTCTTAATTTTTGATACATAAAACAATCAAATAGGATGCTTCAGCAATAAATCAGCATCACATTAGAGGGAAACAAGCTGAACACATTCACTAATCAAGTTGATGACTCACCAACATTACTTCAATCTGCACTCTTATGACTGTTGAACTAAACAGTCCAGGTTTTCCAGCAGTCTGCAGGTAAGCTCAACAGCAAACAAGGAAAGATGCCTAAACAGACATCTCTTTGAGATGAGATTAGCTCTCCTTTCAGGATCCAGTCCAATGCTCATTTAGGTAAGAGGACACTTCATTCATATTTGCACAGGCACTACATCAGGTCTTTACTCATAGATTTGGAGGAGAGAGAAGCCATCCTTTTCTTGGTCACTGAAAGGACTTACAGTGATGGACAGTAAGAGTTACAGCATCTTTTCATCTGTAATAAGTTCCAAGATACACTGAAAATAAAGCAAAACTACTAGGTTGGAGATTTGCTGGCTTGAATGCATCCCTTGCAACTTCTACCCCAAAATAGCAGCATTATTAGGGATACTAATCTTCATACTGATAAACATGCAGAACTAGGTTGTTGACTGGCTTGCCCTATACACACACAAAAACACAATGTTTAGGCCAGGCTACGCAAACAGAGGCTCTGCACAGCATTTAACTTACTGCCCATCTACTTTTCTAGAGAAATTAAGAGGCAATAAGAGATGGACAAACAGGCTCCAACCTCAGAGGAGCAGACAAACCAGTAGAGCTCAGCTAAACTGAAATAAAAGGGGGAAATGGGCCAGGGTTTAGCAGTGTTGCAGGTATACACGGACCACAAGTTCCTGCTGCTGGTGAATGACAGCAATGAGGGCTTACACACAAGACTCTTTGCAGGGTCAAGGCCTTTATTTGCTTGTTTTAAGATCAAACCCTTGAAAAAGCGTTTGCTGTAAGTGATAAAACAGCCCAAGATCATGTACCCTCTCTTGTTACTGCCAAAGTCTCAACAAGATGATACATCAGAGCATTATGTACTGGGGCTTGCACTGAGAATGTGACTCCATGAAATATGCAGAGATTTGCAGTGTGTTTTGTTCCCCTTGTCACCTATTCTCTCTTCTAGGAAACTGTTCTGCTTCTGTTTGTGGTGATTTGAAATATAGAGATTTCATTATTAGTACACCGATGTTCCACCTTGGCATAGCATTATGCATAGCAGCTGAGGGCTAAGTGCCACCACCACTTCCCCAATCTGTCCAGGACCTTGATACAGCTGGAGTCTTGACAGGTCAGCACTTCTACAGGCACCGTGAGATGCAAGTTTCAACCTGCGTGTGCCATCTCAAATGTTAGTGTTTTCTCCCCACACTTCAAACATAAATATCTATGAAGAAACAATGAGTTAGATATCAGATTTCTCTCACCTTTCTACATTATTTTGAAATTGCTTTTAAATAGTCTTTTGCTTTTCTGCTCCATCTTCTCCTGCTCTTCCAACTGCTGCTTGGAAACATAGATTAGTTTGCAAAATATGAGCTCCCAAAGATTGCTCAGTTCAATAAAACAGAGGCAAGCATGCAATGTAGTTGAAATGCAGTATTTCAATAGAATAATTGTGAATTTGGCTTGGTTTGGTTTTTTATTGTGGCTGAAAGATTGCGTCTTGATGAGACAACATGTCTTCTGCTCAAGTGGAAGTGGACCAAACAATGCAAATGTAAGAATTTGCAAGGTTAAAGCTTTGTCGGTCTGGGGACTGTTGTAAGATCTCCATTGTGACATTTCATTGTTTGCCTTACACACTAGCTCCTAAATACAGTCCAGTCCCCTGCATTCTATGGTATGAACTAATTCACACTCATCAATACTAAGCACAGGGAGGTGTAGAGAATATTAGTTAATAGCTAAAAATTAGGAGGCATAAACGGTCCTTGCTTACACATGGCAATTTTATAGGGCCTGGGGAAATTTCCAGCACCATTAGGAAACACAACATGAGTTGGTTTCACATAGTCTTGACTACTCCTTTTGTGATACAAGCTTGTTCCTTTGCATGACCAGTTTTTTTTTTCTGAGAAATCAGTTTTTCATTCCACCTAATGAATGCCTTTTCCAGAAAAATGCTGGTTTTCTACTGGCGCTTCTTTTCATTAAAGTACTTGCCTTTCAGATAGCACTGGCATTAAAAAATAACCAGGGTTCAAATGGGATAAAACAGCTGAAAGGCTGTTTTTTTAAGATTTTTACTTTTTTTTCTTCATACATTCTCCTATTTTCAACTCATTCTCCATTGTTTTTCAGACTTTACTATCTGCATTCTCAAAATATCTTATTTTTATATCTCCCTTCTGATATTTTTGTATTGTTGCCCTGGGTTTTACAGTACAGTGTGTGCTCACTGGACCTCAAATAAGTGAATTGTACTCTTCAGGTTAGTTGGAGTTATGAGTTTCTAGCATAGTTACTCTCCTTCTTTCTCCTATCTCTCTTTTTATTAATCTTTGATAACTCTTTTTTTTATCTGCACACTACACCCTTGTAATTTATGGATGCTTTTAAAACTCAGGCATGGGATTACTTCATTTGATTCATGGAAGGCCACGAGCACTTCAAATTAACCTTTTGCTTCCTTGGGAAAAGAAATGTACTTTGGGGATTTGGTTCACCTGTTGAGAAGGAAGCTGTCTCTTCTTATTTACTGAGATTGCCTCAGTACCTTGGAGATGACTCATGCATACTTTGCAGGGCTTACATGGCACCGTAAATTCACTGCTGGACACCATGGACCCAGTCCAGAGCAAACTGAGGTCAAAAAAATCGTTCCCATTGACTCCAATGCCAAATCTACATTATACTGAGTACACTTTGTTCCCACAGAAATTAATGGAAGAAGATGGTGTTTAGTATATCAAAGAACCATCTAAAGGTGACACCTTTGTTTTGTCTAATAAAAAACAACAATATGAAGTGACATCATCACACTGCTGGCAACTTTATCCTCTGACCTTTCCATATCTGTTTACCATCATTTTTTTTAGAAAAGGTGTCCAGAAAGAGATATGGTCAGTGTCCAAAGCACATGCTAAGCCCTGCTTTTATACCAGCCTTCTGAGGGGGCACAATATTTGGAGATACCTCAGTAAAATGAGGAAAAGAGTAATTTACTAATGGAAAAAAGACATAGAGACCACTTGAAAGGAAAGCCCACCCAGAATGGCAGGTAGTCTATGAGGTTTATCTTCAATATGAGACATGTGAACTTGTAAGAGTCTGAGGGACTACTTTGTTGGGAGTCCACAGAAAAGAGCTAAGGAAAGTGTTCACACAAATATCACTAAAAATGCTGAAAGAGTTTGCCTGTGAGTGAAACATATATGATGACTCCATTTCCTGATATATACATCAGAATTGGAGTGCAACCGCTTTCAAGCACTGGATGTGGTTGCTGTGTTTGAGAAACAGCTAGATCAGAGGTTTTCCATCATCCTTGTCTTTGAACATCAGACAGGAAGCGTCACACCATAGTGCTGAGAAAATAAAACAAGACGGGGTGAAAGAAGAGCAAACACTCTTCTTCTTTCCGCTTTTCTAATCATTTTACAAACAAAAACTTGGCAATTAGGAAACAAACCCAGAAACTGGGTTAGTATTAGTTTAACATTATTTTCCTTCTTCACAAGCTTCTCCGCTGTCTCCCTCAGTATTCAGAGACAAAACTTATTCTTTAAATCTGGTTCACAACCCTGGTCTAATTGCTTGACTGCAAAGTACTTTATGTAACTGCTGTAATAAGCAGCATGATTGTATTGTTCAAATACCGTTAGCATGCATACCATTTCACAAGCCTGCAAGAAAAGTCATGAACCTAGGAAGGTAACAGTACTTTGTGAGGGTTTAATACAATGCCGCATTGTGCATATTCAGCGGGGCAGGACAGGGCAGTGGCAAAGACCCTTTCTAGTAGAGCCTTTCTGCTCAGACCATACATTTTCTGCCCCTCATAGCACAGGTTGCTATTAGATAAAAAAAAAATAAAAACTTAGAAAGTGTAAGAAATGTCAGAATGAATGTTGTCTTTTCATCTTCACAGAAGCTGCTTCCTGGCATTAAATCTGAGCATTACACCCTGCATGGCTTATCCTACTTCCTTGCTTTAGCCTATCTGCCACTCCGCCTCTTAATGAATCAGTACTCAGTAAAACCTGGCTCAGTATATTACACTTGTTCACTTGTAGCTATTGACAATACACAGGGCATATCTTCACCTAGGGTTTATTGTGCCAAGTCATGGTGTAGATTAGTTCCTGCAAGACTGTATGTGATATTCAAGTTATCTCATCTGAACACCATTTCTCCCTCTTGAACCGGCAATGTGAGAGTGTTTTGCACCTGAAGGTGCACATCTGATGCTGTAAGAAAGTCACTCAGGCTTTGTAAAGTACAATACACAATGCTATTTATTACAGCTAACACTCTAAGAAGAGATTAGTGTAGATAATCTTGTGTTCCTTTAGACGATGGGAAACCAAAGACATATAGCATCAAAGGGGCCTCTGTTCTATGTGCAGCACATTATGCAGACCTTATCCACAGAAAAGATCATCCCCTTTCAGTTATTCAAATTATTCTATGATTTTCTTACAGTGAAATAAATCTATCATTTCCACTGTCAGAAAGAATGCTCACATGATGACTTATTGCTGCTCTTCAAGACAAAGACAAGGCCACACAGGCGGGGTAATTGTGCTGCTGAGTGGGACCTGCCAGAGGCTCATCTGTTACAGTAAGTTGGCTGGGTTTATCCTCTGGCCGCAGGATCTGCCTGAAGGTCAGGCTGCACGGGAGCACAGCATGGCACAATGCAGGCTGGGGTCCATGCGGATTAGCTGTGTTGTGGATCACTGACTCCTCAGGGTACGATGGTCTCCTGGTCAGGAGCACTACATAGGGTAGCTACTGCTAGTATTACTGTAATCAAAACACTGCGTTATGCTGCTGATTATCCACTTGCTGACGATGGTATTGCAGATGGAGACTGGCAGGGCTCAGGAGGCATATAGGAGAAGCAGCAGCTTTATCACCCAAAGAAGCTACAGAATTCTGTAGGTTAAAGTATAATGAAGATCCTGGCAGTTTATGGACTGTGGTTTAATTCACATTAACAAGGAAGACTTGGAATCAGAGCGTTTTTCCTGGAATCACATTGACTTTTTGCACAGAGAGCTATCTGGGCCTCATGACCCATCTTCTTCCTGCCTTTCTATTTCCTCCTTTGTTTCTGTGCATAAGCCAAGAACCCTCATAAATCAGTCTTCTCAAGTTCTTCAGGAAATAATTCAAAGTGCCAAAGGGACCGAAGAAGCAGCAATAACTATAGTGACACCAAAAGCTGCAGTACTACTTGGGCCTGCGCTAGCAACAAAACGTGTAAGATTTATAGGCATTACTGAGCCAATGCAGAAAACATAGCTGAAGTCATCAGCCTAGAGCAAAGCAAACTTACTGTGCTGTGGCACTGGTACAAGGTTTTTCTTCAAGGTCAGTTGATCCCAAAGGTTCCAGGGTTTTTAGGAAGAAAATGTCTGTAGCATACACATAGTATCCTAGTGTTATGCCGCTCTTCATCTCCCTATCAGCCTAGTGAGAATAACTAGTGTGTCAAGACGTATGAATGGATTATATGCAGCCTTAAACTACCAAACTCTTCACTGCAGTGAAAAGCATTAAACCTCAGCTCAATGCAGAACAGATGTAGGAAGGAAAAGGAGAATGAAAAGGAGAGGAGGAGTGAAGCATCAGGATGGCATTTTTTACTGTGCAAAATTGGAGTGACCACAAAAGAAGGCAATGCGTCCTCCTGACACCTTTGCTACCTAAAGTAGCTCTTTGATATGCATCCCAGCCTGCAAAACAAAGCTTAATGCCAGTGCAGTTAAAAAGATGGAGCTGAGTTGAGATAGTATCAATATTCACAGCCAGATGCTTAAAGAAATATATGACTGTTTGTTTCTTGCAACGATATCTGTTTCATGCCAGATGACTAGTATGAAAGTGTTTAGCTGTGGCTGACCTCTCTTACAAAATACTACACGGCCATTGTTTATGGATTAGTTGTGGTTCATCCTTGTGAGTCATGACTTCATTCATTTTTGATGAACAACTGCTTTCTTTTCAGCACAAGCAGACAGTAATGCCAGTGACCCACAGGCTTATTTTACAGTAAAAAGACCACAGATGTGAAGAACAACATGGCTGTTTCCATGTGCAAACACAGGTAACTTCTCTTTGTCAGAATCATGGAAACATTATGAAAGAAATTGGGACCAAATGCCAGAATCACAAAAATCTTCAAAATCTCCAGCAATCCAGTATTAACACTTTCTTAGTACAGTGTGACATTATATACAGGTGTCTCAACAGGAGAGAGAAAATAGCAAGACATTAAGGTACTAGTAAGCAGAACTGCCTTTGTCTTTCACATACATTAAATTTTGCAATGAACAACCTAAATTGTCTCTGTTTGGCTTCAGTAGCAGTGTGCTCCTGCACACAAGCGCAAGCTGAACAAAAAGGACTCTTGCATTATTTACAGCTCTTTGCACAAGCCGTTTTGCATGAGCATTTATTAATTACCTGCAAAATCAGCAAAATATGTTCCGTGTGTGTCAGCTCAGCATATATTGAACATAATTGCACATTTGAGCCACATGGCTGTTTATGTCACTTTGTAATCACACTAATAATTACCAAACAACCAAGTAATTCAATGAACATTAAATGTAACATTTAATTACTTTATTAATTTTCACATAACATGGAAGAAGGAAAATAACCAGCTCAATCTATAATTTCACTCTACTTGCAAACCCTATCTTTATGCAGATATATGGGAGAAATTATCAAAACACAACACAGGAGATGCACAAACATAACTCAGTGTTTGCTTGATGTTTTTCATGTCGGCATCTCTCCTGCATAGAGCTTTGAAAATTTATCCTATAATGTCAAGCAACTTCAAGGCATCCTAAACTTCGAAATTAAAAGGAAAAGAAAAAAAATAAATAAATTCTGCAGTGAGATACAAATTCCACCTTCTGTCAGGAACTTACTGATTAGAAAACTCTTTATAGGTTAAGCCAACCATTACATTTTTATGTTGCTATATATTTGAAAACATAAAAAATAAAACATTTTCTCCATAAAACCTTTCAAAACTGTAAGTACTAGCACAGTCTACAGCTCCAGACGAAGTTGCAGTTTATTATTTATCTGTTTTTATATTCTGCTATGGTGTCCTTTTCTTTTATTAGCCTGGCAAGTTTCCCACAGAAGTTTCTTTATCAGCAGTTACTTTAAACTATAATCCTTCACAGTCCATGCTGCTCATATGCTGAACCAGTCCTCAAGAACTAAGTATGTTTCAGCAGCAAAGTGTCTTGGTTTAGGGAGACATAACAAAATCTGTGCAGTTAGAGAGCATTAAGAAAGCTTTTTAAAATTAAAATGCATAATTCTGAATTATGTCTGAATTCATGTTGAGCATTATTTTTTTCACAAGTGCTCCTGCATTCACACTGCCTTCACTAATGATGGTCAAGATGAAGTTCAAGTTCTCAGTGTCAAATTATGCAATACAATTTTCTCAGAGGAAAGCATGAATTCCCACACCTGGGTTTCTGTATCTGAGCCTCTCTCACCTAGAACAAGAGCCAACAGGTGAGCTATCTTTATTGTAATGTTTATGGGTGACCAGAAGAAGTGCATTTCAAACCTATGTTAACATGGAAATATAGATGTAGCCTCTGACATATCTTAGGTTATTTTTCCTAGGAACTACCACTGGATGTAACTTAGTATTATCAGAATGTGGTGTGCTCCCTAGTAAGCAGCATCTGCCACCTTTGACCAGCCTGTTAGGCAGAAATAACTGTGTTGCACAGCTACCACATAATGTGTTTGAATTTCAGTGACAATGGCAAAAGCTCTGGGCCAGCTCTCACAGACACGCTGTAATGATCAAATGACTCAACCAAACCTTCATTTGTCCTGGCCTGCAAGGCATCAGGAAGGAGCTGATCATTTGTGTTTTCTTAAAGTTGAATAGTGATGATCTTAAAAATGAGATCTTTTATTGAGGTTGTTATTTATCAAATAACAGGGTAAATGGGAAGAGGTTAGCATCTCTTAAACTACAGCTTAGTCCTACTGTGTAGATAACATATCCCAGAGCTGAACTGAGACCCACCTGTACCTACACCAAAAAAATGGCTCCAGATCAGCCTGGAAACTATCTCGTCTCAAAATAATTTTTCAGCACTTCTATTCATTTATAGTTTGTACTTCTTTTATAATTTTTATAAACTGTCAGACATTCATTGACAATTGATCGCCTAGATAGTTTACCAAAAGATAGAAAAAGAAAGTAATGAAATAGACTGAATATAAAAAAGGCTTTAGTGCAAAATTTAAATGCTTTGCTTTGTCCTTGATGTTTAATACTCATATCTTTCAGCTCATCTACTTTATTTATTAGACTTTCACCTTATCCCTCACATTTACTCTGACACACAGAAGTTCTTAGTTCAGATAGTAAATATAGTACAATGCAAAGGGTTATGAACGTAAAAAATACATTAGAGAAAAATGTAAATGCTCAGATTTGTCCTTGATATTTAATACTCATATCTCTCAATTCATCCACTGTATTTATTAGACCTTCACCTTATCCCTCACTGTTGCTTTGACAGTAAAACTTAGTTCACCAAGGGATAAGATTGATTGTGCTGAGTACTGAGTAGTACTCCTGCTGCAACTGTTAAACTTACCATGGGTTCTGTAGCTGGATACACTGCTTCTGAGAGAAGAATCTGGAATTTTATGAATAAAGTCAGTGATGCAAAGGCTCATATAAGAACAGATTGTTCTTGTATTTAAAGGAATTAAATAGTCATTTCTATGTAAAAGCTTTGTACTGGGTGTTCCACATGCATGTTCATACTGCTGCCAGCGAGGATCTGTGACCATTTTTACTTCTAAGCTCACCAAAGAAAGTGATATATCTCATCTATTTCTAATTGCATTATGTTTGATA
This sequence comes from Mesitornis unicolor, assembly GCF_000695765.1. Taxonomy (NCBI): domain Eukaryota; kingdom Metazoa; phylum Chordata; class Aves; order Mesitornithiformes; family Mesitornithidae; genus Mesitornis; species Mesitornis unicolor. Next base: position 11,948 of record NW_010206390.1, on the reverse strand, counting down.
ATACCAAGATGTAAGTCAGCTTGCCTTCAATGAACACCTTGAGTGATAAATTGGTGTCAGTTATTTTACTATATGTATTTTTGTGTGCAAGTGCAATACTTTTTTTTAATCAAGTTAATATTTAGTATGAAATACAGGCCTATGACATCTTAACAAGACAATCAACAATTATAAATGAAAGTGGAGTAGTCTTAGTCATAGCTGTCCTAACAATCTACACCTTCCACAACTTTCTGGAGTGATCAGGATTTTGCACTTTTTCCAACAGTCATTCAGCTAACTTTACTCTTTAAGAGCTAATTTTTAAAGTCCTTTGATAATGTATTTAAGGATACTTCAGTGCTGATCTGGAATCAAAGTTTAAAGAAAAATCACATTAGTTTCCCCAAACAGAGAAGAGTCTCTAGAACTGAGAGTTTATACCTAATACTGCTGCTTCTAGCAAAAAGGAAAAGTAATGGAAGGATAATAATTTGGCTCAGATAGGGTGTTGAAATGTTGATAGAAATCTAACTTACATAATACAAAGACAAATGCAAAGGATTAAAATACCATATAATTTTGAAACCATTACAATGTGTCTTTGTGGTTCTTTATTAAAGAGTCTCAAAAAAGCATGTAATTTCATCTTCCACAAAAGCTGTAATCTCTCTGTTGGGTGTGTTAAAGATGGCATTTCAACCTCCCCACTGAAAGTCTTCGATTTTGTGGGTTTCTGTCAGTCTGCTTTCATTACTTTAATGCATTCTGTGTATATTGTAATAACATAAATGTTTTAATGCATTTCTTCTGAGATCTATCTGGACAGGTAACTCTAAATCAGTCTTGTGTAATGTTAGGTAAAGAAGTGATAACTGGATCAATAGGAACTACTGGCAATGAAGAAGCATTAAAACTTTATTTTGTTCATTTCCCTGTAGCAGAACTTGCAGTAATAGACTTTAGAAAACTACTCCTAGTTATATTTTTAGTTCTTGATGTTCAGAAAACACTGATGTGAGATCAATGAATTTCAAAATACACATGAAGTGCAAGCTATAATGCATATTTCCCTCCCAAATCACTTGTGAACTTTTTTTATAAAACTCAGTAAGCCATGTACAATGATGACAAGAGATGTACTTTTGAAGGACTAGAAACTATCATACTGAACCTGTCAAGAAATAGCCTCCAGTGAACGTGGAGCTGCAGAGGAGAAACCTCACCACTCCTTAAAGTGAGGCTCATTTCTTAGAATTATTAGAATGAGAAATTTTGTTTGGCAGGGGACATCACCATACTTTATACAAAATCTGTAATACAGTATCATGGAATTGAGTCTAGTCAGAAAAATAAAAACATATAAGTTCTTGGGAGGCCCCAAACCTGCAATTTTTTCTCATGAAATCCCAGCCCTCTCCAGTGAGGTACCTAGAATGTCTACCACTGAATAACAGAGCATAGTGTTGGAATCATGACTTGTGTCTTAAAAGCAAGTCATTCTGCACAACAACCACATCAACATGGTATCAGGATTTAGCCCACTGAGTGGCAGATGCTCACCCGTGTCAGTCTCCTTCTTGTGTTTTTACCACTTATTTATGCAACCTCTTGAATACTCCTTGAAAGGTTCTTGAACTAATGCTGATCAATAGCCATAAAAGGATTTTAAAAGGGATAATTTAACACTAGCACTCTCTCACAGCTATCAGAGAAAGCCAGTACACATAGAGTCCAGTGTCCAACCTCATCTAACCACAGTAATTAGACACTTCAAATGTGAGCCTTATGCACATGCCTTCTTGTTCAATAGAGACAAGTTTAGCCTTTGCTTTAACCTCTGTCTAAAATCAATCTGAAACAGCTGACGTGTAATCTTTCTGAGCGTTGTCACTTAATTCCACAGATTCGTATTTCCTATCATCAGGGATATGCTGTATCATTTACAGGAAATAATCAGTAGTTCTGACTTTAAAAGTTTTCTGATGTTGCCAAAGACGTCCGTCTTTGCCTGGTATTTTCATATACCGATCTAAAGCAAAGAAGATAATGGTTTTGGAGTTATACTTCTCCATTTCTGATACGGATAGGAGAACATGCATTGAAGAGGAACTGAGATCAGAAAGAGGAACAAGCTATAGATCAGCACAGCCAAGGGCTCTAAAAGCAGCAGACCAAACTGGAGGGAGTAGCCCATCTTACAGTTTGTCTTTTCTCAGCTAGAGCATGTCCTAGATTTTGTTGGGTGGCATAGATGCTGAAGGTGAAGGAGAAGGGTAAGCAGAGCAGAAAAACCTTAGCAGATCACTTAAATTGTCCATGAGACTCTGGCCTTAACCCTTGATGAGTGTGTAAAAGGAAAAGTTGCAACTGAATATGGAAGAAGCAAACATTGCAGTTTCTTTTTGTGCACTTTCACAGGAAAGTGGGTATGTGCACAGGTAAAATAAATTCTTTTCAATGTTGTGCTGGTTTAGTGGCATAGAATTTTAGAGTCAGTTATCTGTTGAGGAAAACTGCAATTTTATAAGGACTACAAAACTCTATTTCATGAGAACAAAGTTGATAAAAACTTTGTTAAAGGTTTCAGCTAATACAGGTATGCGGGTTGCCATAGCGTTCAAGGTCTTCAAGGTCTTGAGATAAACAGATGAAAAGGCTGGGGGGAAGAGAAACCTTATGGAGTCAACTCCAAGGTGAACTCAGGTTGACAAATTAATACTACTCATACCATAAATGCCACATTCATTATAAATTAGGGAATTTGCTGGCAACAGTCCTTCTCTGCCTTTTCCTCCTTCTCCTTCTTCCCTCTTCCATGGCTGACATCTCAAGAGGGACTTGCTTACCAACCTAACCTTGAGACCTACTTCCCCACAATATTGGCTGAGTATAACTCTGTGTATTTTAGTAGTACTAGTAGTAATAGGAGGAGGAGGAGGAGGAGGAGGAGGAGGAGGAAGATGTCAATGTCAATGTTGTTGTTGATGTTTATGTTTCAACCCATGAATCTCCTTTCCTTTTCCAGATCCCCCTTCCAGGGTAGGGAGGAGGCATCAGGTGATAGAGCAACTGTATAAAACATGACAAACATTTAAAACGATAAAAAAGGAGCAATATGTGTTCTGTCAGCCTGCTAAGCAAAACGGTTCTCCTTTTATCATGGGTTAACTGTATCTTTAGACTCTTAGGGAATTTTTTTCTCTTGCTATATTCCACAAAAGGTTTAAATTTAAGGATAACCAAAGGTTATCATCCTTGCAGAAGAAAGATGCTAATTACAAGAAATTTAAAGAATTCTACACAATCTTTAAAATCTGCATGCTTAACAAACATATTCATGACTGTAGAGACATACAAATTTCTACACTTTGTAGGTATTTATTAAAACCATGGTCACACTAACAATAATTTCCTTCCTTTCTGCTATGACTTGGGGCAACACTTAGGTATATGTGGGAGCATTGCATTTTAAAGATATGAAAACTTTGCCTGCTTTTTTTGTTTAGGATTTTTTTTTTTCAAGTGTCAATGTAATAAGACTGTCAATATGTAAGTCGACGGTTAGCATAAATTAAAAGAGAAAGCTGGGAGCCTGAACGTAGATCTTTCTAACTAACTTTGTCTGTGCTTCTTTAGCCAACAAAATTTCCTGTGGGGAATGTGGGGAAAATAAAACCTCTGTATCAATTCCTGAGCATATGCTCATTCAGTATGTGCTATTCTTCATGCACATGAACAAATCTGTAACAGTTTCTCCTAGAACAAAGTAATGGGCCTTAGTAAGGTTCAGTCCTTTGCAAATTGTAACATTTAAGCTAGAGACATTTGGAGCATAAAACTGCATGGAGCAGTGCCTCCTGTATTTTCAGTTTTTTCTTGTTGAGAATATGGAATAATTTTGCTTCATACTTTAAAATGTTAGCATTGGCATAAATCCAGAATGAAATTGCAGCACAGAAGAGAGGTGTTTCATAAAGTTATGAGTGATTTAGAACAGGGAGTGACAATGCTAACTACTTTTCAACATTAATTATAGAAGCCAGGCATATTCTATAAATATCCACCTTCTCTCCAGAAGTAACAAGAGCACTTTCTGTGATCCTGTTATCACACTGAAACAGGAATTCTCATAGTTTTGCATTGTTAACTGTATTTTGATAGAGAGATTTGTCTCAAATACAGAGCATTTACAATTCTGCAGACCAGACTACTGAAGTAGTGTAATTATGACAATGTTTTATTAATTTGACCACCTCTTAATACCCAGAACTGGGAGTAGTCATATTTCCTTGACCACTTACATGCAACAGAACAAAGTTTAGGAATCTCTGTACACATTTAAATTGAAATTTTCTTATTGTTTGGGGCCTTTCTTGAGCCAAGTTTCACAATTTGGTGTGAGAGGAAACTGAGCTCTGCACAGGTGCAAGGCCCCAGCAGCAGAACCAGAAGACAAAAGCAGTATCTATGCTGGTGTCAGACCACAGGCAGGGCTCTGAATTAACTCTCTGGGATGAGTTTTTCTTTATTGCCCTCTTTCTTTTCATTTGCAGCTTTGGGCGGTTACTTTAAGTAATATTTGAATGTACAACTGTTATGCACTGTTTTAGGAACTTCCAATTAGGGCCTTGCAATTGTCTGGGCTTCTTGCCAGTATAGGTCACATAGCATATTCCTGTTCTTTGATGATGAGACTGCTGCAGTAAGCTTTGCTTTTCTAGAGCAAACACTTGCAGTTATAAATTCTGTATTAGTTTTCTTTGCTTATCTTGGTGGAAAAAAATCCACTAGAAATTTACAGCAAGTAAAAAAATATAAATCCCATGCATGTCTCAAAAGTCATGCAAAATTCAGCTTCTAATAGTGATCTTTATATGCTAAATGCAGTAAGGTGACATCTTAGAGATGTTTCCAGACTCTTGACTCTCCCCATATTTCAGGAGATTCACTACCTCTTCAGTGTTACTGTTTTACTTACAATTTTCCACTTCTGCATTATATATAATAATCACTATTATTATTATTATGTAACATTTATTTTATTTACTAGGCTGGAAAATGGGGTAGACAATTTGTGGCAAGGTCATTCAATATCGCATGTGAAAATTTTAACCAAAATATGTTTCAGGGGCAGCTATAGTAACACAGACGTGATGGCAACCTGTGATCTTCACAATAAAGCTCCTTTCCATAATTCTGGGAGCCGAAATGGCTAGTTCATTCCATGAATTTCAAGAATGAGGATATTAATCTTGTTTGCTCTTATTTTGTATTTGCAAGTGATTTGAGTATAAGCACAGAAAAGCTGTTCTAGAAAACGGAATTTTGATGGTATACTGGCAAGTTGGGTTTAAAAAATATGAAAAAGAAATACCAAGCTTACAGCAGAACTTCATGCTATAATCTTTGGTGAGACAGTCTGAGGTGAATTACTTAATAGCTGTCCTATTTTAGACTTTTAATAAAAGTGCTATAGTCTATATGTTGAGAATATTCTCAATTTTCCTTCTTCCTTCTATACAATCCATTCAGTGTGATATATGTTGGTTGTAAATATCCTAATACCTTGCTACCAATAGAAAAACTTGCATAAGCATGATTGATCTTAAAACTGATAACCATTTCAGCCTGAAGACATGTTCTTTCCCCTTCCCCCATCATAAAAATCTTACATTATCTTTCCTTACTACAGTAAGTGCAGCGACTCGCATTGAGTTGAAGCACCCTATTTGAAAAAGTCATAATTAAATAGGTGAACTCTTCTCATATTGCACTCTAAAAATGTCAAGAGATATTTCAGAACAGCCCATAATTGGTCTTTCACATATTTCCTGTGTCAAAAGTTTATTACTAGCATAAAGCTCTTCTGCAGTAAATTTTTACCAGAACTAATATCACAGTTTTGAAGCACAATAGCATAAATACAAGATCTGCTTTTTATTATTTGTTCTAATCTTACATAGCACAGATGGAAATAAATCAGTTTAAACTAATCTGATCTAATGGAAAGACATTGACAGGTACAGAATAGGTAAAAGTTAGCACGAATTACATTCTTAAGCCTCTTTATATCTTTTAAAAGTTTTACTCTCAGCATGTAACTTTTACTGGAAAAATGTTACTAGTAATACACTCTCTGAGAAACCTGCAGCTCTGAGACATGGGACACAATCTCCCTGATTAGTATCAAAAACCTGATTAGAGATCAAAGCATACACTCTAAGCTTAAAAACAAGGTTAATTGCCATTTCAGGCTTCTCATGAGGTGGGAGGCTGAACCAGAAGTCAACCATTTTTGTTTCATGGAGGGTTCACTTTTTAAGGGATTTATTGGAATGGTGTTCTCAGGTCACATCATCCTCTTTAAGCTTAAACACCAGTTAAAAACAAGGTTAATTGCCATATCAGGCTTCTCATGAAGTTGGAGACTGAACCAGAACTTATAGAATCATAGAATCATGGAATGGTTTGGGTTGGAAGGGATCTTAATGAATTTTTGTTTCATGGAGGGTTCACTTTTTAAGGGATTTATTAGAACAGTGTTCTCAGGTCACATACAAAAGGAGTTGCCTCGTTAGGCTTCCATAGTGTGCCATTTTTCAGTCAGCTCCACAGAAAGCTCACTACTTTGAAAATAATCATGACTTTTTTTTTTCCCCAGAAGTGATTAGATAGGATCTAAAATTATTAGAACCCCAAAAATGTGGCATTTTTGAAACTTCAGTGAAGGAACATTAAAAGTATATCATGGAGAACTTTCATGCTGTTTCCTTCTCCGCTTTCTAACTACTACAATTTTATGTAAAGAATTCAGTGATTTCAATTTCCAAAAGGAGTCAGTAGGGATGTACCTGTATCCTACAAAAAAATATTCTAAATCAATGTCTGTTCTGATTTCTCCCTAACTAGATATATTTTTTTTAACTTTAGGCTGTAGATCCATGAAGGAAAACATTAGCAATTGCTTCACGGGGTTAATACAGTGCTTCAAAGAAGAAACATTTAATTGCCATAAGTACAGAGCTGATTCAAAAGATCCTGTAAATGATGAGCTGAAAAGAAAGGAGCATTTAATTTTGCAGAAATAACATGTTTCATTGCTCTGGCACCAAGAAATTATGCCGCGCAGTCTGGAGCTCCATCTCCTGGTACTTGTCAAAGAACTAAAATATTTTCCAAGTGTCTAATATTTTCCAAGTGTCTAATCAATACACAGGTACCTCAAAGCATCCAAGCTATATTGCAGGGGCAATTGCAAGATTTCTCACCCCACAGCGAGTCCAGTTTTAGGTTTGTAACACTGTGGGCAGGGAAATCCAACTTTGCAGAATGCTTTTTCTGGGTAACTCTGGACTCACTGGGTCTGTTCCCCAGCTCTTTCACTGTGGGATACACTGAAATAGCACGATCCTGCTTTCAGAGTAAAGCATGGGAGTTTGTGCGTATTGCTCCACTCACAAGTTTTTCAGAAAGGTGGACACCACAATTTTTCAAAAGCAAAGTGCAAAACAGAATAAAAATTAGGCATTCTAATGTATTTATTTGGTTCTCCAGTTCTGAGACCCTGAAGGAACTGTCATTTAAGAACCACAGTATTGTCTAGGAAATATGTATATGAATTTCTCAGTTAAATGGAAACTTTTCATTTGAAACTTTTTTTTTAATATATAAAAATATGTATGTATGCACACATAATTCTACATACAATTTTTACCAGAGATGCTAAAACGTGATTTCTACTTGGCAAAATATAACTTGGCCAGAGGAAATACCATACAGACAGGTGTATTAAACATACAATAAAAACTTTACTGTAATATATGAAGGAATAGATAAATCAAGGTTAGGATGCCAGGTTGGAACAATGCATTATACGGTCACAATGCAAGGTTAAGTTAATGAATTTTGTCTATGCATCAGCCACGAAGACATCCATAATAGGAAAGACACCACAAATAATATATTTCAGGAATATTTCTGAAAGAAGAAGAAAATTAACGTTATTATGAATATCAGTTATTTTATTAGAATCTTTTTCTGTCATCTGGCTGGTAAATGTACCCATTCTTGTCATACTTGTATTAATTTTTCTCCATGAATATATTCAGAAGTGAATATCCCATCATTTCTTAAGAAAGATCATTATATGAGTCATTTAGAATGTTTTTGCTTCTATTGAAGTATATACAAGTAAATAAGTTGTTTTATTCAGCCAATCAAAAATACCTTAACTAAAATACATTGCTACTGCTGTACGGTAGCTGGATCATTAATTTAATACACAAGCTTAATTTTAGATACGGGTTTTTTATCAGCACTACTAGTGCAAGAATAGTCAATCTAATAGTTAAGTTTACAACTTATCTATTTTTATTTTATTTCTTCATCATTTGAAGGCTTACAAGATTACATGGAAATGTAAATCTATTCAGGAGAGGACTCTCATGACAGAAACAGAACATATGATGTGGGATGGTGATTTCTTTGCGAATGAATGGTAGCTGTGATTTGCATTTAATTTAACTGTCACTTGTGCATTTTTGACCCAAGTGCACATTGTTCTTCCCATTTCGTTTGCAGTCTGGCTATCAGCAATTGTGGAATCCAACTACTGTTTTGTTATCCCAGTGTAAACAGGTATTTGCCTCATCAATTTAAGCGACTTTATTCCAGATTTATCCCACTATGGGAGCAGACATTAACCATTAAATTGGTATAGCTGTACTCAGCTGTTCAGTAAAGTAAGGTGCGACCACTTCTCTTTCAGAAGCTCTTGAATTTCATGAACTGAATAACACTTTTAAGATATGTTAAAGAGGAAAAACTAAAATGTGAAGGAAAATCTGAAGGGGAAAGAATAAAACCATGGACAAATAATATTAAAGAGCTTTTGCAATATTTTTTTTTCAGATTGTGAGTAACATACACTCATATCTGCTCTTAAGTTTAATCACATGTAGTCTTGATCCTAAAAAGACAGATAAGAATTGATTTGGGACTATGAGCTGCCTTTCTAGTGAATAATTATGCAGCAAATTCCAGTAATATATGTCCATCCTCCCACAGGGTGCAGAACATACTAGAAATCACTGGCATTATGTATGTGGCAATTCTCTTAGAAACTATTATTGCTACTCAAATTATTGCAGATTCTTATTACAAGGCACATGTCTGATCAATAACAGGCATTTATTAGTTCCCTTACCAACCTATCAATATATTAGATATGGCTGATGTTGTAACTTAAAACTTGCCAGGAATAACGCAGAAAATTTTCAAAGCATTGGTTTGAGTGGGAAACTTCAAGTAGCTGTGTTTTTCTGCTCTTTTCTTGCAGCAGCCTGAAAATACTTTAATGAACTCTGGCCTTAAGTTCAGACTCTGTCAGCACAAAAACACATAAAAACTCTTTGAGTTCATAACACTACCCAAATATTTCTCCATGCATTTGTCTCTGTGACTCAGCATGGATCATATTCTCCCCTAGTATGCACAGGTGAATGTGACAGAGCATGATAATTGATCTACATCAGGTTTATTGTACAATCTATATTGATATTTTAATTTTAATAGTACAATTATAATTTATAATTACTTTTATAAGAAAATTATTACACAGCCTGTATTATTTTGCCAGTTTGTTGAGCCATTAGAGAACTGCAAAAGTTTTCAGTTTTCCAGCTAGAGATTTCCCACAGGAATGCAATCAGCTGGACCTGAACCTAATCAGGCTTGCGTCCTAAAAAAGAAAGCAGAAGGCTGGCTTACTTTTATCGAAGGAGGGTCTGCTGGTTAGTTTATGTAAGGAGAATTGAGCTATTCAGCTACTCAATAGACTTTGTGTGATGCTGCAGGCTTTTAAGCTACTTAGAAAATGGAGGCTGGGCTGGATTAGTATTGTCTTAAATGTGTAATATGCCTGTAAATACACCAAGTCTGACTAGCTGAAATAGTTCTGCTTAGTCGAGCAATCTGTAAGCTGCTCTTTAGCTCTTTAACTGTTCAACCTCACTCACTGCTATAGTGTGCTAGCAGTGTTGTACCTGGCTCCTAGGAAGCATGAGCTAATTCTTACAGTAGTAGCATGTACTTATAGATCCACAGAGATCATTACAATCATAAAAATATTAGAGCCGAAGACCTTTAGGTATTTATGATTCTGGAATCTTGTTGCAATGAATCTCAAATACAACACCAAACTGAGCAATCCTGAATGCTAAACTTACTCTTGGATGGAAGAAAAAGCTTCTCATAATAGAAGGAGTAGTAAGGCCTTTGACACCATCTCCCACAGCATCCTCCTGGAGAAGCTGGCTGGGCATGGCTTGGACGGGCACATGGGTTAAAAACTGGCTGGATGGCCGAGCACAGAGAGCTGTGGTGAATGGAGCTAAATCCGGTTGTGACCAATCACAAGTGGTGTTCCCCAGGGCTCTGTTTTGGGGCCAGTCCTGTTTAACATCTTTATCAGTGATCTGGATGAGGGGATTGAGTGCTCCCTCAGCAAGTTTGCAGATGACACTGAGTTGGGAGAGAGTGTTGATCTGCCTGAGGGTAGGAAGGCTCTGCAGAGGGACCTGGATAGGCTGAATCAATGGGCTGAGGACAATTGTATGAGGTTCAGCAAGGCAAAGTGCCAGGTCCTGCACTTCAGTCTCAATAACCCCACGCTACAGGCTTGGGAACGAGTGAACACCAGGATGACCATGAGCCAGCACTGTGCCCTTGCGGCCAAAAAGGTCACTGGCATTCTGTGGTGTATCAGAAGGGGTGTTGCTAGTAGGTCAAGAGAGGTTCTCCTCCCCCTCTACTCTGCCCTGGTGAGACCACATCTGGAATATTGTGTTCAGTTCTGGGCCCCTCAGTTCAAGAAGGAGAGGGAATTGCTTGAAAGAGTCCAGCGCAGAGCCACACAGATGATTAAGGGAGTGCAGCATCTCCCTCATGAGGAGCAGCTGCGGGAGCTTGGAAAAGAGGAGACTGAGGGGTGACCTCATTCATCATTATCAATTTGTAAAGGGCGAGTGTCAGAAGGAAGGAGCCAGGCTCTTCTCAGTGATGTCCAATGAGAGGACAAGGGGCAATGGGAGCAAGCTGGAGCATAGGAGGTTCAATCTGAACATGAGGAAAAGCTTTTTTACTGTGAGGGTTACAGAGCACTGGACCAGGCTGCCCAGAGAGGCTGTGGAGTCTCCTTCTCTGGACACATTCAAAACCCACCTGGACGTGTTCCTGTGCGACCTGGTCTAGGTGATCCTGCTCTGGCAGGGGGGTTGGACTGGATGATCTTTCAAGGTCACTTCCAACTCCTAATATTCTGTGATTCTGTGAATAGTAGTAGATGAAAGCTGTAGTTCTTTCTAGTCATCTGTTCAAAACTCAAAACAAGCCAATACTTTCACAATGAGTTTGTTAACATTAGGCACTGTAATTCAGAGATAATCTAAAAAACCAAGACACTGTAATGTAACTGTTGAAATCTGAATATATATCTACCGTTAGACAACAGCTGTAGTTCCCTGGGTCCCTTCCAACCCTTCTTGTAGATGGGCGTCACATTTGCAAGCCTCCAGTTGACTGGGACCTCCCCAGTTAGCCAGGACTGCTGATAAATGATGGAAAGTGGTTCAGCGAGCACTTTTGTTAACTCCTTCAGGAGCCTGGGGTGGATCCCATCAGGCCCCATAGACTTGTGTATGTCTAAGTGGTGTAGCAGATCGCTAACCACCTCTTCATGGATTATGGGGGCTTCTCTGTGCTTTCCATCCCTGTCTTCCAGCTCAGGGGACTGGGTACCCAGAGTACTGTTGGTTATCCTACTAAAGACTGAGACAAAGAAGACATTAAGTACCTCAGCCTTTTCCTCATCCCCGGTCACTATGCTTCCCCCCACATCTACTAGACACTCTTCTTAGTTCTTCTGTTGCCAATGTATTTATAAAAACCTTTTTTATTGTCTTTAACAG